>NC_066890.1:35007198-35147198 GCF_022985175.1 Labeo rohita
TATATATATATTGACAAGAAGTGAAAGTTAATAGAACAGCAGCACCGCCCCGCAGCAGCCCTGCGCTCCACTGGCTTCTTGCTGTGGGTATGGCAAATATCACCTGCTTTGTTAAAAAATGTACATTAAAGCTAAAATACGCAACCTGAATGATGAAGTTTTTTACTTCTGTTAACTATTAAACCATAAGTCGTTTAATTTTTGCACGTTTTGTACGTACTGCAATCTTTGTTTGTTATTATTGCAATAAAAACAAAACGATGACGGCACAGAATAACGTACAATCACTTGACTAGTGATTGTCAAAAACAGAGTTCGTCTTCTTCAAACCTATTTTAAGTGCCAGTATTAGCATTATAAATGCTGAATTAATACCAACATATAAAATTACATTAAGGAGATGCGTCAGAAAATTGGGAATGTTAGACAATAAATTTAAAAGTTTCACAGTAAACTTTTTTTGCAGTCTTATATTAATGTCCGTTAAAGCATGACTGTAAACAAAAAAACATGATTGTATAAAAAAAAAAAAAAAAAAAATTAAAACATAGCCAGTCTCCATTTTTTTTTTTAATTATTCAGTTATGACAGACACAGCAATACATCATGTTATGTAAGATCATCATGTTTGTAGTGTGATCCAGGGAATTAAAATGTACAAGATAATGTATAAATACAATATATATCTCCAACCTATAGTAACTAATAATAATAATGGTAAAGTGTAACGTTGCATAAAATGAAAATACTCAATAAAGCAGGCTAAAACTGCCTCAAATGTATAATTAATGGCTGGATTCCACAACTGATAACATAAAACAAATATAATAATACAATACAACATTTACTGTACTAGTCATAAAATTTACTGATTTGAGAATTTTTCTATTGAAGGATCTTTTAGTACATGATTTAGCGATGTTAAAGGGATGTTTTTTTAAAATAAACCTTTTGTCACACTTTATTCATGGCTCTCTATATCTAACTTTCTACCTAGCATCTTCTCAAATACATTTTGAATAACAAGGGTAAGTAAATGATGATAGAATTGTCATTTTTGGGTGAACAATCCTTCTGAACTAATGAGAAAGACCCCACCATCTACTTTTACTGACACCATAATCAAATGTGAAAAGTTTTTTTTTTTTTGTAAAGTCACAAATATCACTATAAAAACACGAACACAATATATGAATTAACTGACTTTTTTTTAGGAGATTCAGATCTACACAGCAAAAAATGGATGCTGCTGATTGAAAGCAAAGTCTTCTTTCCTGTGATTGACCTACCAGATGCGTCCTCTGCATTTGCTGTTCTCTTCATTTATGTGCTTAACATCAAGTACTAAGTGGAAGCCACTACTTTGTTGTTTATTTAGAGGTAAATACTCTTGCAATATGCTGAAATATTAAGTAAGCATTAAAGGGAAAAAGAAAAATGAAAGACATGTACATCTGGGATTGCATGAGGGCAGGTTATAAGAGAATTTGCATTTTTGAGTAAATAATCCCTTAAAGGAATAATCCACCCAAAAATGAAAATTGTCATCATTTACTCACCCTCATGTCGTTCCAAACCTGTATGCACTTCTTTCTTGTTTAACACAACAAGATATTTAGAAGACCGAACTGCTGGTGACCGAACAGTTTCAGTTCCCATTGACTTTCATTGCTGTTCACTGTTATCATAGTATGTTGTGTTTAGGATAAATGTTAAGAATTTTTCTAGCTATAATAGTTAAAGTGGTATATGCTGTAATATATATAATAGTCTGTAATAGTGTTTTGTTTGAGTCTTAAATGAATCTGTGAAAATTGTAATGTTATTGCAAGGGTTATTGCAACATTTGAACAATTAAAAACAAGTTACATAGTTGTCATTGCTTATTTTTATTTTTATTTTTTTCTTGTATTACAATATATAACTGGAGAAAAGACTATACAATTACTGTATATTTTACAAGTAAAATACAGTAAAAATACAGTAAAAACTGTACAAGTGCAGTATAATACTGTAAATACATTTACAGCAAGTTATGTAAATACAGTATTGTTACTGTAAGTAAATTTACAGTAAGTTACTGGCAAATTGCTGCAAGTAAGTTACTGCAGTTTCTACAGGAATTTTTTTACAGTGCATATTATACATCCATCAAATACTTTTACTTCAAACTCACTAAAATACCAGCCTCAGCCCAATCAGAAGTACCGGTACTTACATAGAAACATCTGAGCCTGATAAAAATGCATTTTTTAAAGAAAAACAGCACAACTGTTTTCAACACTGATAATAATCAAAAATGTTTCTTGAGCAGCAAATCAGAATGATTTCTGAAGGACCAATAGTAAGGCACCACAGAAACAGTCCACATTCTCCTTTAGTGATTTTAAACTGTCCCTCTAGAGGGGTCAATAGTGGAGCTGGGCAAGAAGGTGTTGCAGCTTTGGAAAGACCACAAATTTAATCTATTTTATGTCATTTCAAAGGAGTAATCAAATCAGGCTGTTTATACAGTCTGAACAATTGAAACATTCATAACTATACACTGTACATCATAACTGACATATAGTGTCTGAAAATTGTACATTTGTAAACTACATAAACGGTACACTTATAAATAACATATCTGCACATTCATTTAAACAATTACATGTTTTTCCTTGATATTTCTGCTTCTGTATATAGGGAAGCACAGGGCACAAACGAACACTTTTTGAATTTCTCAGTTTGTGTAAATCCATGTGGGGTACAGAGTATATATTTTTTTTATTCACGTTAATTTCACACTTGTCTAGTACAAATATGTCGCTTTGTTTCATAATTACAGTGAATACGTTTTTCGTCATTTACCTCAAAAGAAAGGAAGTGAAATGTGACAACATGCCCCATATGTGGGGTACATTGTAACATGGGAGGGGCACGTTGTAACATGACCATATGACAGCTTGAAATGTTGTCTGATCGAATGAAAAAAAATATACACGACAAACTAATTTGTCAATAAAATAAAATAATTAACCTTTTTTAAATAAAATAATGGCGTTTTGTAAGAATTCAAAAAAAAATCTAATTTTTGAGGTTCACAATGAACTAGGGTGACCACCTGTCCCGCTTGTCACCTGACGGCCCTGATCGCAAAACACAGCTATACAATATAGTTCAAACAATGTGCACTTCCCTCTCTCCAAACACAGCTCTCATAGAACACGAGACACATAAACGAGCCAAAATGCTTTACATTTCTTGAAATAATAATTTCTCAACATTAAACATCAATTATTAGTTTTATTAAACCTGTTTCTTGTGGTTTCTTTTTAAAATCCATGAAAGTAAATAGTGAAAATTACATGGCTAATGTCATAGAATAGCATTGTTTAATAATAGCGGGGCAGATTGTAACGCAGTGTTACAACTTTCCCCATCAGCCCGACTGGAATATAAAACTGGTTTGTGTCTTCTGCTGGTTTACCAAGCTTTAATAAACTGATAAATAACAGATTGGCAATTAAAATAATAGCATATTTGTCTCATTTTAAAATGAATACTAAAAACTGAGACGAAAAATTTACTTTAGACAGAAATTTACTTTTACTATGGTAAAATAAATATTGCTGGCGTGTGTGGAAATATTTAAACCACATGTGTTACAATTAACCCCGCCTTAGTTTGTGCCCCGCGCTCCCCTATTGCATTATTTAGTTTTCTGTTTCTTATATCAGTGTTATATAATTTCATCTCTGCTGTGTAGTCCGTCTAACCGTATAAAATGCATCTTCTTTCATTTCAATTCTTAGATTTTATTAATAATTTTACTTAATTTAATAAGACACTATAGGGCTGTTACCAATCAAATGAAATGTGTGAGGCAAATTTTCAATAAACATTCAACAAATGTAAACCTTTTGCTGGATTGTCTTCACATGTAATTTATTCTCAGATATTGACTGCCAGAAGTAAAATTAAACGAAAGAAGGAGTCTTCCTGGCACTGCTTGCATGACCTCTTTACACATTCCTGTATTTAACCATGAAAGGCAAGGCAAAGCCTGCAACATGTGATGTAAGTCAGTCAGTCGCTCATTCAGCTTATGGTCAGTAAACCAGGAGCATCTTCTGCAACAGAGCACTGCGATCATTCTCAACTCATCATGTCATCTCTATGTATGAACAGTGAGCTTGTCTTCTACATTAATGGCAAAAAGGTATGTTGACATTTTAGAAATTGGTTTTAAATGATATGTTTATAGATCTGTAAACTAAAGGAACAAACATTTAATTTGACCAATATGTGTTTTTTCTCATAAAAGCCTTTTTGAATTTTCATGGTCTTTTTCATATATTTTTTATATATCATTTCGGCTCAAATATTGCTTTAGCTCATAAATTATATTAGATATATACCTCTAGTTTTCAACTTAAGTTGCTAATCAAATTAAGGAAAGCTATGATTCAGATGGTATTATTATTAAATATATTTTTGGCTCAAAATATTTGTTTTATATATCGATTCGGCTCAAATATTGCTTTAGCTCATACATTATATTAGATATGCCTCTAGTTTTCAACTTAAGTTGCTAAGATCACAAACTCAGGAAAGCTATGATTCAGAGTATTATTATTATGACTTCTATTGAGATGAATATCAAAATGTTTAATGATCACATCTAGTCTTCTCATATTTAAAGTGCATAACCAGGAGGAAATGGCATGACTAAACGTGCATGTCAGAATCATGGCACATGACAGTCAGCGGGCTGCCAAATAATTTTTTCTCCCCTCATATGTATGATGCCATGAAAATGATTTTTTACGCTTCGCACAGTCCATCACGCGTTTGTTCCTCTCACATGCACACACGCTCTAATTATAATTTTGTTAGTCTCATATGTGACCCAAGTCGCTGGGGTTTATTTGTAGCAATAGCCAAAAAATACATTGTATGGGTTAAAATGATTGATTTTTCTTTTATGGCAAAAATCATTAGAATATTAAGTAAAGATCATGTTCCATGAAGATATTTTGTAAAATTCCTACTGTAAATATATGAAAACTTAATATTTGATTAGTAATATACATTGTTAAGAACTTTATTTTGACAACTTTTTTTGCACCCTCAGATTCCAGGTTTTCAAACTGTTGTATCTTGACTAATTGTCATATCTTAACAAGCCATACATCGGTGGAAAGCTTATTTATTCAGCTCTCAGATGATGCATAAATCTCAATTTTGACCCTTATGACTGGTTTTGTGATCCAGGGTCACATATATTCTTGTCTCCACATTTCCCACAGAATTCCTCTTAAAGTTAGTAACATTGGAAAAAAAAAAAAAAAAAAAAAAAAAAAAAAAAAAAAAAAAAAGAAGAAGATGGTGATTAATTCATTTGTGGAATCAGAAGTTCAGTCTTGTCACATGTTTATGTTTGGCTTGATATTTATGACAAATAGGAGCAAATGCAGTCATTTTATGTTTTTTTGTTTGTTTGTTTGTTTGTTTTTATTTAAAGATGGTAGAGACGAATGCTGATCCAGAAGAGATGTTATTGGCTTACCTGCGAAGGAAAGGTACGGTAATATCCACAGGGTAAATTTTCTCAAAATAATGGTTAATTCTGAGAATTCTACGATTTAATCTTCGTAATGTAAATTCATGTCCCAGTCACATTAAATAAACACTGAATCAGAAAAAGAAAAGAAAAAAATAATTCTATTTTACATTTTTGTATTAACAATGTAATCAACATGCTATTTATTAAAGCCATGTATGAATCTCGTTGAGTTCGTGTTTTTAAGAATTTTACATTTATTTTAACAAAACCTCAAGGCGATAATAATTTAAACAATATATTTTATTTGTGAACTTACGTTCAGCTATTCTTTTTAATAGTCAACTTTTAACTATTTTTTAAAATGTTCGGATCATCAGTCATCGAAGCTCGGTAAATACTGGTCATAGACACGACTTTGAAGCTGATTACTCACTAAAAACTCCCACAGATCATGTTTTCATGTCATTTTAAGTCTTATTTTTGATGTAACAGTTATATACTGTAAGTAGGTGAGTTGTTTACTTATTTTTTAAAATTACTCTTCCTATTAACACCATTAATGGTGTCGCTGCTAGACAATGTTTCTTTAGAAAAACAAGTGATTTTTTACACGTTTTAATGTAATAGCGTTGTTTTATTTTTGTACTACGATTTTTTATTCTCATCCAATATTTTGAGGAGACACTGCCTCCCTTGTCTCCTCAGAGGAAATGCCCCTGAGAAGACAAATTACATCATGCCTGTGTTGTTTTTGTGTCCAGTGGGTCTGACAGGCACAAAGTACGGCTGTGGTGGAGGGGGATGTGGGGCCTGTACTGTGATGGTGTCCAGATATGACCCTATCCAAGAAACTGTGCTGTATCTTTCACTCATATGACAAAACTAACAGCATAAAACCTTGATGTAAAACAAAGAAATGAAAGGAATGTTTGTTACCAGCTTTTTATCTACACCAAACCATATAGATCTCACTACATTTCTTCTGTTTTTGTTGATACATGATAATGTAAACTATAGACTACTTTTAACCTGATGTTTCATAATCCTTAACCAATTCTTCAGTCACTGGTCGATAAATGCATGTCTGCAGCCGATTTGTTCTCTGCACGGTGCGGCGGTGGTGACCGTTGAAGGCATTGGAAGCACCAAGACTAAACTACATCCTGTTCAGGTACTTTGAAAGTAGGTACTTTGAATGAGTAGTCCAGAACAAACCATTTAGATGTTGTTGTTGTTCATTAGGAGCGTATAGCAAAAGCTCATGGATCTCAGTGTGGGTTTTGTACTCCTGGGATGGTGATGTCCATGTACACATTACTGAGAAACAACCCACAGCCCACCCTGGAGGACATTCGAGAGACACTAGGAGGTCTTTAAATGAATTTAAATTACATTTTTAGAATTAGCAATTCAAACACAGAAGATGAGAACTTAAACATTCTATTTTTTCTTCTAAGGGAACCTGTGCCGTTGTACCGGATATCGACCGATAATTGATGGATTTAAAACATTTTGTGATGTAAGGACTGTTAAATGAAAAAAAGTCATTGAAAATTATTACAAAGTCTAGAGTTTGACTGCAGGAAACAATTATGTGCTCTATAGTGATACGATTCATATTTTTCCAGAGTGCGATGTCTTGCCAAAATGGTGATGGAAATGGAAAATGTTGTATGGAAAACTGCAATTCTCACAACAGTGAATCTGATGTAAGACAACAGAAGCCATATCAATTCATACAATTTCCTATACATGAGTTACGTATCATTATATGTAGACAGAAATCGGTAATTAAAGGTTAGCAACTCTGCTACTGGTATTATTTGTAGATATCTGGAGAACTTTTCAGCATGGATAATGTCTTACCCCTTGACCCAACTCAAGATCTGATCTTTCCCCCAGAGTTACTGGTAAGCAAACCGCATGCTCTTGCTAATAAGAACATGGATATTTCACTCTACTAATTTTTGTTATATCCCTTCTTTCCTTCAGATTATGGGAAAGAAAAAAGCTGAACAAATTTGTTTCCAGGGTGAAAAGGTCAGATGGATTTCCCCAGCAAATCTGAAAGATTTAATCAAGCTGAAAGCTGAATACCCCAACGCACCTTTGTTGGTTGGGAACACAACCATAGGTTGGTTTCAAGAAGAAGTTCATCCATCCATCCATCCATCCATCCATCTAAACTGTTTCTCTTCTTTTACAGGTCCAAAGATGAATCTGAAGGGAACCATCCATCCTTTGGTGATCTATGGTGGAAGCATTCCAGAACTTCGAGCTATCAAATGGAAAAACAATGGTAAAACATGGATAAATGATGCATTGCTTATTTAGCAAATACTAAAGCTTCAACACTGTTTTATCTAGGCGTAACTGTAGGAGCAGGATGCAGTTTGTCTGTTTTGAAGGACATCCTCCTGCGAGGAATTGAGGAACTCGGGCCAGAGAAAAGCAGGGTTTACCAGGCCCTCGTTCAAACATTACAGTGTTTGGCTGGCAAACAGATACGCAACATGGCTGTAAGTAACAAAAACAAATCACTGCGAGGAATTAAGAAGAACGTTGGACTGGAATATATTCACAAAAATAATATTCAGGCTATGTCTACGTTAATCCGGATACATTAGAAAACAGCGTTTTTAAAAAGAAGCGTTTTTAAATGAAAACGTATTAGTGTGGACAAGGCCTAAGTTGGTAGCTAATGTAGTAGTTTTGTAGACTAAAAATACTTTTGATGACAAATTTGTTTCTTTATTACTTGTCTACATGGTACAATTTTGTTTACTTTGGAAATTCCAAGACCGTTGGTGGAAATATCCTGAGCGCCAACCCCAAATATGACTTGAGCAGCATTCTAGCAGCAGCGGAGTGTACGCTACACATTGTTTCTAATGGTAATGCCAATATATTTGGATTTTATTTGTACAAAACGGCCTTTTTACAATATTTACAATCAGCTTCCAATACATTTGACATGGAAAGTACTATTTTTAATAAGAATTACAATTTCCCTTGGGTCTTACTTACAGATGGCGCTCGAGAGGTTTGTCTAAGTGAGGAGTTTTTCACAGACTTTGGTAAAACGGCTCTACGACCAGACGAGATTCTGTTGGCTATTGACATTCCTCACTCAAGACCGGTATGTTCTTCAAAATGGAAGATGCAGGGTAAAACTAATGCTAAAACTAAAGCCTAACTATTCAAGATTCAACAAACAAACTTGCCCTAAAAGACTATGACTATTTTTGTTGACCACAAATTCACTTTCACACTACAAATACAATAGTGTGTTTCATGACACGCAATCAATCCGCCATATTAGTGGTACTGAACATAAACAATGCCAGTGAAACTAATGAAACTTGCATATTTTGCTGATTATTGCTGCTGAAAGTTGTAAATTATTGTCATGTTTTGGGCTGTACTAATTGGTTAGACAGGGAAAAACATTTGGAGTACTATAGACTGACAAAAGTTATAACAAATCAAGGAGTGCAAAAAACAAAAAGGCGTTTGTGGTTGGCCAAACTGAACCAGGATTTCCAGGGCAAGAATCTTGACAACATTTGTGTTTGTTCTTATCATTTCCAGTCAGGTAGGTGAAATATTTGGCTAATTAGGCCTATTAACTTTAGTTTGCAAAATATTGCACCCTTTCCTGCTTACTAAGTCCTGATTTAGCAGTTTCTACATGTTTTTCCTGTGGTTTAGACAGCATAATTTAGCAGGCCAATGTATTCAGTAGTACATTAACTGTGCAGTCCATGCTGTTGTTTACATCTAAGTATCACCATTATTGCCGCAAATCCGGGTAACTGACCAAATAGAGACGTCAGTGCAAACGCTTAATATGAATTTAGTTTCCATACCGAAAACTAAATGCTTATCCCTGTTTTTCAGTGGGAGTTTGTGTCGGCATTTCGCCAGGCACAGCGCAGAGAGTTTGCCTTCTCCATTGTGAACGCTGGCATGAGGGTGGCGTTCAGACACGACTCTAATGTGGTGGAGAATCTCGATATTTTTTATGGAGGTGTGGGACCAACTCTGGTAAAAGCCAGACGCACATGTAAAGAGCTGATGGGAAGGTATACAGCCATCTTAAGGTCTACATAATTCCTACCTGATCTCATGATAAAACATATCACTGGAGTTTCCAACTGAAATGAACACTAGAGGTGGTAAAACAGCGAGCACTTGTAATCACTTTCGTACACGGTTATGATTACAGCTCCGTATGTTTTGCTTTCGTGTGGAATCCTTGGGTACGAATCTTATGAAAATCATGACTCATGATCAAAGAGCTGAAGGTTGAGAGATCAAAAAACAAGCTAAAATGACACAATTGTGATTTTATGTCACATTCGCTTTTGTTCATACTATCAGGTAGGTTTAGGTTTAGTGCAGATGGTATGTTATTTTAAAACGTCATGGAGCATTAGAGCTGCAGTGCCAGCGTACATTTCAAGTCAGATCTGCGGTGACACGTACAAAACCAACGTCACATAAAACGTACCATATGTACGTTTATCTGTTTCAGGGAAAAAAAAATGAACACTCTTTTAGCACCACTCAGTGGACATTTCATATCGAATATGTCACAAAATGTTGTGGCGGTACTTATTTTGTGTCTTGAGAAAAAAGTCTCCAGAGGTACGTTTTCGTCATAAGACCAGGTTGCATAATTCACATCCAAAAAACTTATATGTGAGAGAACAAACTGCACACAGTTTTACTGAATACCAATACGCTGCATAAAAAATGCAAAGCCAACAGTTAACCATTAAACAAATGACTAGCAAAATTTGGTGCGTTACCTGTATTATTTTGTGTTGCTACATTGCATACATCCCAGTGAACACTAGTTTTTGCTTGGCAGAAAATGGGATGAGAAACTTTTGGTAGAGGGAACACAACTTTTAGAAGAAGAAATATCTGTGCCCACTACTGCCCCTGGTGGACGGGAAGAGTATCGCAAGGCTCTAGTACTCAGCTTCTTTTTCAAGTTTTACATGCAAGTGCTGCTGGAGCTCCAACAAAAGGTATGATTATGCTAATTATTAGTTTAAAAGCAAGACAATTTACTTAATTCCTACTTAAATTGTTTACGTTGTCGCTATAGGAGGTTGGCGTGAATGATTTGCCATTAGAGTATCTCAGTGCATTAAAACCCTTCAAAAATGAGGTGCCGCAAGGAAACCACTCATTCCAGGTAGGCAGAACTAAGTTACACAAATACAAAGCTTGATACAAAGCTTGCATTTTCATATCAAGTGTGGTTAAAAGTGTTATCAAGTAATCATTACCAATGAAATTACAGATTGTACCAGAGACTCAGTCTTCTGGAGACCCGGTGGGACGTCCCAACGTACACCAGGCTGCCCTTCAGCAGGCTACAGGAGAAGCTGTGTATTATGATGACATCCCATCTGTTAAAGGAGAACTGTTTGTTTCTATGGTAACCAGCACCAGGGCTCATGCCAAGATCATGTAAGTAGGAAGAAATTCATTCGTTATTTATGGAATGATACATTTAAAAAACAAAGTTTTGATCAGTTTGATCCATTTTATTTTGCACATCACAATCAAACATTCCAGAAATTAGCTCATTCCATTATTCATCTACAGAGATATGAACTATATTGAATTATTTGTACAAGCCTCATCTTCAGCATCCATACAGCTTGTTGATCCTCAGGATGTCGGTGTTGGACATTCCCTGCCTCTGTCCGATTTCCACCGTCCCATCAGGAATGGGAGTGATGGTTTCCAGTCCGGGCTGGATGGAGAAGGCTGTTCTTCCATAGTGCATGACGGAGCCGTAGTCGTATGGAGTGTTTTGGTTGTTGGTGTTTTGTCTCTGGAAGTTGTAGGCCATATCAGGAGAGATGTTCTCCCAGTTGATCTTGACGTACTGGTCGCGATCGCTCCTGGTTTGCTCGTGGTAGAAGCCCAGGGCGTGATTGAGCTCGTGCTGAACAATGCCGTGATACACACAGCCGTACCTGTTGAGGGAGACCACCTGTTTGCCACCAGTTCTACCAAGAGAAGAGTAGCACCTGAGAGGAGAGAAGAAACAAAAAGGTTAAATATGAGCAATGTTTTGGACTAAGGCCAGTTAAATGTGTCTGGTTTTGTATGATTGTTCTCACCCATCTTTGTTCTCAATACTGATGTAGTCGGTCTGAGTTGATCTGGCCACAAAGCGGATGCAGGTTTTGGAGTGAAAGGTGGACATGGCGTTCGCAATCACTGATCTGTCATAATAGGCTGCAAACAAAAAAGCCCATAGTTTTAAAATGAGGTCTTCATGAATTATAGATATGTTCAATGATTGAAGGAGATTGACTCACAGAATTCACTGCTCACTATGTAAGGGATCTCGACTATGTTGTTTGCGTTTTTCTTCCAGAAACAGTTGTTGTTCAGGCAGTAGAGAGCATTTCTGGTTTTTGGAAACACCAGATCTCCTTCAATCAAGATTTCAGAAGACCCTGTATTTAAAGAATGAGAAATGAAAGAGAATGAGATATTTTTCAAGCACTTGTTGCATTTCCAGGAATCTAATGGGTACCTCACCATTGTTGGACTCCAAAATCTGTGTAGTGATATCAACATTTTCTGGCAGTGTTATGAACACATCTTCATGGCTTGGTTCCTGTTTATGGAAGTAGAAGAATTACATGTTACTTGTGAGAATATTCCATCTTCCAAGAAGAGACTAGACGGGATCTTACCATGAAATAAGACGCCTGTGAGACGCCAAACAGCAGCAGCAGAATGGAGAGGGAGGCTCTTGTGTCCATGTTGTCTCAGTGTGTAGAGATGTTCAGGATGCTCCTGTCCTGAGCTTTGGTGTCTTTGTGCTGTCAGACCTGGACTTTATATCCACCTGAGTAGGTGGGTCTACTGGGGGATTATGGGTAGGGTCTTAGTGTCCAGAGACTAATGTGTGTAACTAAAGGGAGGAAACTCTGACCTCGCCTGTTAATCCAACAACTCTGCATAATCAGAGAAGGTACCTAAGACTGTAATCCACTGAAATGGACATGCTGCAATTCTTGGCTTTTTTGACACCCCAAAACAGTGGTATACAGGGAGTATCCACAGCATTTAAGTGCTTCCTTGAGACAGATTTATAATCAGTACTTATTTGAGAGAACATTTTGTTTGACACATCAAAAGATGAGTTAAAACAGTACTCTGATTTAGCAATTCTGAAGTAATAGTATGTTCGTTTAAATAATGTTTTCAGATTTTCAACTTAAACACTAATGGATCTTCCTTGTGTTAAGGAAAATAGGAGACAAAACTGTAGCACTGAAAGTAACTAATGCATCTGATAGAAATAAAAAAAAAAATGAAATTTTCCACAAGCCAACAATCAGCCACTTTAGAGCTGAGAAGAAAAATCTGATTGTGCTTAAGTTGAAGCATTACATATACTGCGGTCAGTGAGTTCTAGTTTCTGTCTGACAGACAATGAGATGCAAAACGTGTAATAGAGTGAATGTAGGAGTAGGGAGGAGTATCACAGTTCTCATAGTTTTACCTTTTGTTCAAGTTAATCATGATGTGATTATGGTTGTTTACTGAGGATTCTCTCAGACAAAACTGTCCAGTTTTGTTATCTTGAGTAACAACAAATATGAGTCTCATGTTTAATCTTGAATTTTGATAAGCTTTATTTCCCTCCACAAGTGCAAACATTTTGGAAATTCAAAACCATAAAAAGACAAACACCATCACCACATTACATTACTAATCTGTAGATGGATAAACGTATTAAATTGTCATATAATCAAAATCTATTAAAATCTCAAACACATCCATACAGCTTGTTGATCCTCAGGATGTCAATGTTAGACATATCTTGCCTCTGTCCAATTTCCACCGCTGCATTAGGAATGGGAGTGATGGTGTCCTTCCCAGCCGTGTTGGAAAAGGCTGTTCTTCCATAGTGCATGATGGAGCCGTAGTCGTATGTGGTGTTTTGATTGTTGGTGTTCTGTATTTGGAAGTTGCTGGCCTTATCGGTTGGGATGTACTCCCAGTTGATCTTAACGTACTTGTCGCGATCACTCCTGGTGTGTTCATGGTAGAAGCCCAGAGCGTGATTAAGCTCATGCTGAATGATGCCGTGATACAAACAACCAGTCCTCTTGAGGGAGACCAACTGTTGTCCACCAATTCTACCAAGACAAGAGTAGCACCTACGAGAAAAGAAAATTAATATTTCATTATTCTGTGTTAAAATGCTACATGTTGTGAAGGAGTTTGTGCTAAGCCAGTTAAATGTTCCCTGTTTGTTCTCACCCATCTGTGTCCTCAATACTGATGTAGTCAGTCTGATTTACTCTGGGTACGAAGCGAATGCAAGTCTTGCTGTGAAAAGTAGACATGGCGTTCTGAATAACTGAGATGTCAGCAGAGGCTGCAAACAAAAAAACTACCACAGGTTTTTAAATACGATTTACACGGATTGACTTATGTTCAATGACTGAAGGTGATTCACTTACAGTAATTACTGCTCACTATGTAAGGGACCTCGACTAAGTTGTTAGCGTTTTTCTTCCAGAAACAGTTGTTGTTCAGGCAGTAGAGAGCATTTCTGGTTTTGGGAAACACCAGATCTCCTTGCATTAGGTGTTTAGAGGATCCTATGGTTAAAAAAAAAAAAACATATTTTGATGCAAGGACTCAATGTGTGCGTTCAACCACATTTTAGATATATTGCCCAATTTTGTGAAGGAATCTACAAGATGCCTGACCCTTGTTGGTCTCCAGAAACTTTGTAGTGATGTCCACATTTCCAGGTATGGGTACAAATGCAGGAGGCTCAGGCGTCTGATTATAAAAACAGAAGGGTTGTATGTTACTTTTACAATGAAAGTTCATGCTTTGAAAGACTTATCCTGACAGGATTTGCCAAGGAGATGCCAAACAGCAGCAGCAGAATGGAGAGGGAAGCTGTTGTGTCCATGTTGCCTCAGTGTGTTGAGATGTTCAAGATGCTCCTGTGAATAAATTTGATGTCTGCAAGTTCTGAATCTTAACTTTATATTCACATATGTGGGTGAGTCAACCAGGCGTTGAGCATCATAGTCTAAAGAAAGGAATGTCTAAACTCACCTGTTAATCCAAAAACTTGCATAACCAGAGAAGGTACAGATTATTTTGCTAATCCACTGAATTGAACGAATGTAATCTGTGGACTGTATGAAGAGAGCAAAAACTGTGGTAAACAGAGAGTTTAGACGAAATATTAATTGCTTATTCAAGACACATTTACAATTAAATAAACTGAGGAGTAGTAGTCAGGATCATCACGATTTAGAATTTAGAACCAACTAACTGCAACCAATATTCCATTAGACCTAGCCAACTTAATATGTCTTTTCCAAGCAAAAAGTACAGTAGCCCATTTCTTGGTTACCCAAAAATTAAAATTGTTGTCATTATTATTCACCCTCATGTCGTTCCGAAACTGTAAGACCTTTGTTCATCTTCAAAGCACAAATTAAGGTATTTCTGATGAAATCCTGGAGCTTTCTGACCCTGCATAGATGGCAACGCAACGTTCAAGGCCCAGAAAGTTAGTAAGGTCATCATTAAAATAGTCCATGTTACATTAGTGGTTGAACCATAATGTTACAAAGAACACTTTTTGTGCACAAAGTAAACAAAAATAACTTTTCAGAGATTTATTATAAAAACTGATTATTTTTCTTCCCCAGAATGCAATAAATCCATCAGGGCTCTACGCTTACTTTTCTTTTTAGGAGCACTTGTGCTTCTAACTTGAAAAAAATTAAGAGCACGGTCAAAATTTTAGGAGCACCTTCTAATCAATAATCAAAAAATCTGATCAAAAATTAGCCTTCCCATTACGAGGTGATATTTGACTCCTTAAAGTGAATTAGAGGGGAATTTTGTTTTTACCTTTGTAATGGCATTTTTTAACTTTATTAAAAGTATGTCATCTTTTATGTCATTTTTAAAATATATATATATTTTATAAGCAAATCAAATCAGTAATAACAAAATTAATTTGTACTACAGAGATGGCACAGAAGAACACAAAAGTGGCTTTTAGATGTATTTTCATGTTTAATGAGGCTTAGATGTGGTATGCGTGCAATCAAATTCATAAATTCATGTTGAGATTAATGTTTTAAGTATAAAATTTTGAATATAGAAATATTAAAATTATTTAAATAACTAAAAGATCATTTAAACTAATACTTCCAGTAGGTGGCGGTTTTAATTACTGAATCATATCATTCATTTGATTCCTTCGAACGGCTGATTCATTCAGGAATAAAGCAAGTGACTGTCTATGAATGGGTAATTGATTCATTGACTCACTAGATCCATTTAAAAACGCACGTTCATTCATAAAGGAAATGCTGCTGTGTTAAATAGAGGTGAGCAGTAGCTCAGTTGTGACTTTGTTTTGACGAAATAGAGCAAAATTAGGCAATACTGTTATAGTCAGACAATGTTAGTCACTTAATATTAACTTATTGTTTATTTAACTGTTGTATTAAATCAGTATCTCATTTACAAATCATTAAAATCTGTCACTCATCTTAGTTCATTGCGATCTCACAAAGTTCCATTATAATCAACGAAGCTCTCTACACTGCACACACTCTCTCTACATAGGAATTCCAGGAATCGATTCCTCACTGTTGTTTTCGATTCTTTTTTGATTCTTGTTTTTTGAGATCGGAGGAACCTAATTTTGCCATGAATGTAGGATATACATGTCTTAGAAAGTAGCCTTATGATAATATGAAGCTTTAGTTTTAAAAAATTATGATAAATTTCTGCATTTAAATTGTAAGTTTACTGCACTGCCCATGAAATTAGTCACAGCTTACAGTGCAGCAGTGGACATGCGTTTATTGCATGAACTAAACAAGGCCTGCACAGTTCAGCTCAATGATGTTAACTTCAGCAGTATGCTTTGCACAAAATTAACAAACTGTACACAAACAAAATAACCAGAACATTAACAACAACACTGATATAACAGCTCGAGGTTTATCTGTCAATCAGATGCGCTCTCGGCCACTGTGCTCTTGTTTTCTTTCAGAATTAGCATTGACTGATAGAAAAGTTAAGAAATAGCATTTTTTTTTAAAAGATGGAAATAGGATCAGTACCCTCTAGTACGTCATGATCTATTCTGTCGTGCAGCGCTTAAAATTGGGAACAATATAAGCCACTTCCACCGTAAAATAACTTCTGAATCGTTTTTGAACTGGTTAAAACGATCTATCCAAAAGAACCTTTTCGTGGAAACGAATCAGACTTCTAATCACTATTAACGAGCAAGAGGCAAATTAATGGATGCTCAACAGAAGGGTGCATCCTCAAACACAAGCTCAGTACTGACTCTTTTCATTAAGTTTATTTTCGTAAATCGACGTTCAGCGACATTTGATGACAACAGCCGAGATATGCAGCCTTCGTATGATGCAGCTTTTCGTTTGAGAGGCGCCCATAGATTAGCTTTGCTTAACTGAAAACGGCTCTGAATGGGGAGTTGATTCCCCTTGATGGAATCGATTCCAGCCTTTGGAATCAACTCTCGATTCCCAACGCCTTGGAATCGAGGAATCGATTCTTTTTGGAATCGATTCCCAGCCCTACGAATATGTCACAAAAAAGTACATGGCGGTACGTATTTCGGGTCTTGCGAAAAAGTTCCCACAGGTATGTTTTCGTCATGACATCAGGTTGGTTTACAAAGACTGTTTCATGTTCTTTGTGCACAAAAAGTATTCCCGTAGCTTCATAACATTACTGATGTCACATGGACTATTTTAACGATGTCCTTACTACCTTTCTGGACCTTGAACGTGGTAGTTGCGTTGCTGTCTATGCAGGGTCAGAAATCTCTCATATTTCATCAAAAATACTTTAATTTGTGCTTTGAAGATGAACGAAAGTCTTATGAGTTTGGAACGACATGAGGGTGAATAATTTTTTGGGTAGCCAAAAAATGGGCTACTGTACTCTTTGTTTGGAAAAGACATATTAAAGTGGTTAGGACTAATGGAATATTGGGTACAGTTAGTAGGTTCTAAATTCTAAATCGTGATGATCTTGACTAAAATCTCCACTCCGTTTATGCTGACGCACATTGTTGCATTTTACTGTAAATCCGTCTTGAATAAGCAATTAATATTTTGTCTGTACTCCCTGTTTACCGTGGTTTTTGCTTTCTTAATACAATCCAAAGATTACATTTGCTCATTTCAGTGGATTAGCAAACAATATATACCTTCTCTGGTTATGCAAGTTCATGGATTAACAGGTGAGTTTAGACATTCCTTTCTTTAGACTATGACGCTCAACGCCTGGTTGACTCACCCACATATGTGAATATAAAGTTCAGATTCAACAGCTTGCAGACATCAAATTTAATCACAGGAGCATCTTGAACATCTCAACACACTGAGGCAACATGGACACAACAGCTTCCCTCTCCATTCTGCTGCTGCTGTTTGGCATCTCCGTGGCGAATCCTGTCAGGGTAAGTCTTTAGTCTCTTTACTCTCAATGCAATGAGATGATGAACTTTCATTGTAAAATAATATACAACTTCTGTTTTTCATAATCAGAAGCCTGAGCCTCCTGCCTTCGTACCCATACCTGGAAATGTGGACATCACTACAAAGTTCCTGGAGACTAACAAAGGTCAGGCATCTTGTAGATTCCTTTACAAAATTGGGGAATATATCTAAAATGTGGTTGAACGCACACATTTTGAGTCATTTCATCAAAACACGTTTCTTTAACTACAGGATCCTCTGAACGTCTGATGCACGGAGATATTGTGATTCCCAAAACCAGAAATGCTCTCTACTGCCTGAACAACAACTGTTTCTGGAAGAAAAACTCTAAAAACTTAGTCGAGGTCCCTTACATTGTGAGCAGTAGTTACTGTAAGTGAATCACCTTCAGCCAATGAATATATGTCTATGCGTGTAAGTCGTATTTAAAAACCTGTGGTAGTTTTTTTTGTTTGCAGCCTCTGCTGACATCTCAGTTATTCAGAACGCCATGTCTACTTTTCACAACAAGACTTGCATTCGCTTCGTACCTAGAGTAAATCAGACTGACTACATCAGTATTGAGGACAAAGATGGGTGAGAACAAACCAGGAACATTTAACTGCCCTAACACAAACTCTTTCACAACATGTAGCATTTTAACAGAATGATGATATATTAACTCTCTTTTCTCGTAGGTGCTACTCTTATCTTGGTAGAATTGGTGGCCAACAGTTGGTCTCCCTCAAGAGGACTGGTTGTTTGTATCACGGCATCATTCAGCATGAGCTTAATCACGCTCTGGGCTTCTACCATGAACACACCAGGAGTGATCGCGACAAGTACGTTAAGATCAACTGGGAGTACATCCCAACCGATAAGGCCAGCAACTTCCAAATACAGAACACCAACAACCAAAACACCACATACGACTACAGCTCCATCATGCACTATGGAAAAACAGCCTTCTCCAACACAGTTGGGAAGGACACCATTACTCCCATTCCTAATGCAGCGGTGGAAATCGGACAGAGGCAAGATATGTCTAACATTGACATCCTGAGGATCAACAAGCTGTATGGATGTGTTTGAGATTTTGAAGGATTTCAGTTGTATGATCATTTAATACGGGTATCTATCTACAGATTAATAATGTAACGGGTGATGGTGTTTGTCATTTTCATGGTTTTGAATTTCCAAAATTGTTGCTCTTGTGGGAAATAAAGCTTATCAAACTTCAAAACGAAACATGAGACTCATACGTCTTGTTGTTAAAAAATTTTTTTTTTCCAATAATTACGTTTTTAGAAGTGTGAGTTTGAAGTCAATTAGTAGCCATAACAACAATCAAGTTAGGATTAGGGCAGTGATATCTACAAAGTATCACGATATTTACTGACAACAAAACTGGACAGTTTTGACTTAGAAAATCCTCAGTAAACAAACATAATCACATCATGATTAACTAGAACAAAAGGTAAAACTATGAGAACTGTGATACTCTTCCCTACTCCTACATTCACTCTATTAGACGTTTTGCATCCCATTGTCTGTCAGACGGAAACTAGAACTCACTGACTGCAGTTTATGTAATGCTTCACACAATCAGATTTTTCTTCTCAAATCTACAGTGGCTGATTGTTGGCTTGTGGAAAATTTCAATTTTCTTTTTAGTTTCTATCCCATGTGTTTACTTTAACAAGAGGAAGATCCATTAGTGTTTGAGTCAAAAGTTGAAAACGGCACTTACAGACTTAGTAATTTGCTTTATAATGAATTATAAAGCGAAATGAGTGAAAACGTTTCAGCAGGTTGAAGGTCCAAATTGCAGTTTCAATGCAGCTTCAAAGGGCTATACACGATCCCAGCCGAGGAATAAGGGATCTAGCAAAACGATCATTCATTTTCTAAAACAAATAAAAATGTATGCACAAATGCTCGTCTTACACTAGCTTTTGCAATTCGCGTCTACGACTGCACGCATTGCGTAATCACAACGTAAAGGTCACGTGTATTTCGTTCTTCGTCTGTGTACAAAAGGGTAGGAAAAAAAACTTGATCTCGTTTTCTCTTGAGTTTTTTTTTGCACATTCGCTTTGTAAACACTAAGTTGGTACTTGCCTACATCACATGACCTTTCAACGCTGGTTCCTGCATCAGCAGTATCACACGTATGCGTCGTGGTACTCTCGTGAACACCATGGCCACAGAAGGGAAGAAATTGTTGAATAAAATCGTTATTTTTGTTTTCGCGCACAAAAAGTATTCTCGTAGCTTCAGAACATTACGGTTGAACCACTGATGTCACATGGACTATTTTAACAATGTCCTTACTACCTTTCTGAGTTTTGAACGTGGTAGTTGCATCGCTGTATATTCAGGGTCAGAAAGTTCTCGGAGTTCATCAAAAATATCTTAATTTGTGTTCCGAAGATGAACGAAGGTCTCACAGGTTTAGAACGACATTAAGGAGAATAATTAATGACAGAATTTTTTTTGGTGAACTATTCCTTTAATATTTACTATAAAATCATGCAATATTTTCCTTTTTTATTTTTAACAGACAAGTGAAATTGTAAAATTTATTTTTCACAGACAAGTTGATGTATTATAAAGTGTGTTTGGCATTTATTATAGTGTGTGTCGTTCTCATGAGTGATGTACAGTGCGTGTCAAGTTTTCCCATCAGCTAATCTGATATTTACAATTTAAAAACTTCATAATACTTTTATAATAAAAGTAAATCTGAGTGATTTAGTGAAATCCAGTTGTACTTGTTATTTGCGGGAAGATATGAGAATGTGGGTGTTGACCAAGAGTAATGGAGGATTTGCTCTGCCCTGGAGCTTAAATGCGATTCTGCTATAATCTTTGTACTGACAGTCAACGCACCTTTTCATACTAACATTTGCCATTGCTCTCCAACTATGCCAGAGGACAGAAGAAAGGCTAACACGTGTTTTCTGATAAATCAGACATTGCATTTTAAAGAACGAAAACTACATTTTACTGTATATTACTATTTTTATTAACTTTAATAGTTCTATTCTTCCACTGAAAAGTGAACTACATTAATTTATCTGACACACCACGTACACATAAAATTCATCTTCAACATCCGTACAGCTTGTTGATCCTCAGGATGTCGGTGTTGGACATTCCCTGCCTCTGTCCGATTTCCACCGTCCCATCAGGAATGGGAGTGATGGTTTCCAGTCCGGGCTGGATGGAGAAGGCTGTTCTTCCATAGTGCATGACGGAGCCGTAGTCGTATGGAGTGTTTTGGTTGTTGGTGTTTTGTTTCTGGAAGTTGTAGGCCATATCAGGAGAGATGTTCTCCCAGTTGATCTTGACGTACTGGTCGCGATCGCTCCTGGTTTGCTCGTGGTAGAAGCCCAGGGCGTGATTGAGCTCGTGCTGAACGATGCCGTGATACACACAGCCGTACCTGTTGAGGGAGACCACCTGTTTGCCACCAGTTCTACCAAGAGAAGAGTAGCACCTGAGAGGAGAGAGGAAACAAAAAGGTTAAATATAAGCAGTGTTTTGAAGTACAGCCGGTTAAATGTGTCTGGTTTTGTATGATTGTTCTCACCCATCTTTGTTCTCAATACTGATGTAGTCGGTCTGAGTTGATCTGGCCACAAAGCGGATGCAGGTCTTGGAGTGAAAGGTGGACATGGCATTCGCAATCACTGATCTGTCATAATAGGCTGCAAACAAAAAGGGTCCACAGGTTTAAAATGAGGTCTTCATGAATCATAGATATGATCAAAGATTGAAGAAGATTGACTCACAGAATTCACTGCTCACTACGTAAGGGATCTCCACTATGTTGTTGGCGTTTTTCTTCCAGAAACAGTTGTTGTTTAAGCAGTAGAGAGCATTTCTGGTTTTGGGAAACAGCAGATCTCCTTCAATCAAGACTTCAGAAGATCCTGCATTTAAACAGAAACATACTAGTGAAATAACTGAACATATTTATTATCTAAACCACATTTTTTGAAACCCATTGCTGACTTCATAGAAATGTACAGGGTGACTGACCATTGTTGGTCTCCAAAATTCTTGTAGTGATGTCCAGAGGTTCAGGCTCTGATACAAACACTCCTTCAAATCTTTCCTCCTGGTGGCAGAAACAGAGATGTTTAAAACAACTCTTTTGAGAAACGTTGATCATTTAAGGAGAGACTAGACAGGATCTTACCATGAGAGGAGACGCCTGTGAGACGCCAAACAGCAGCAGCAGAATGGAGAGGGAGGCTCTTGTGTCCATGTTGTCTCAGTGTGTAGAGATGTTCAGGATGCTCCTGTCCTGAGCTTTAATGTCTGTGAGCTGCTCCGTCAAGATTTTATATTCACCTGAGTAGGTGGGTCTACTGAAAGATTACATGTAGGGTCTTAACATAAAGAGTCTAAAATGTGTACCTTCAGGGAGGAAACTCAAACCTCGCCTGTTGGTCCAAAACTTTGCAGAATCAGAGAATATACCTCAGTTTGTTTAATTAATCCACTGAACATACTGTAGATCTTAGACTTTAGTAAATGCCCTAAACAGTGCTGTACAGGGAGAGGATTCCTTGGTAATGTACCTACAGTTTAGTAGTGGTGGGTACATATTTAGAAAAATAGCGAACTAGCATAGCTAATCAGCAGAAACAAAATTACTTTAGTTTAGATGAAAGCTTCGGATTACAAATAACCAACAGTGAAAATCAGACACAACTACTGTATAATGCTGAAATGAGGAGAAATGTAATAATATAGTATTTCACAGTGCTACTCTGCTTATTATTTGATAAAATGGCATTGTTACTAAAAAACTACATGAATTTCGAACGTAGCAATGAAACCACATTGCTGCTTAGAAAAATAATAGCTAATAGCTTGTATCTTAACTACTTGCAAGAATGCTACTGCATAGTGCTCTTTCAACTGTGCAGCCACCGGTCAAAGATGTCACAGTTAAATGTTTTCTACACAAAAAGTTTCTAGTTTGATTAAGTTGTGGATTTTGCTCTGTAGTTCAGATGTTATAATCATTTTTTTCTTGATGCAACATAAAATGGTTTTAAATGTGCTTTTGATTTGAACTACATTGATAAGATGCCCTTAGTCTCTTTTAGTCATCACATGATATTCCAAACAATTGTTCTTGTAACTGTTCTGGCATTGGGTGATTTCATTTATTTACCCTGCCTGAGTTGTCCTGTGTTCTGTGCTGTCGTTTACACTCATCCCAGACAGTCCTGCTAAGATGAAGTGACAAAAATGACAAAGCAGGACTTCACAATGCATATGTTAGACGTGACATTGTATTGTGTGATCCTTCCATTAACAGTAACGCTGTGTATGATAACATTAAGCTGCTGGTTCATTTCTCATCTGCATGAATGAGAAGTAGATCCTTGGTCTTGGATTCACACCACTTTGATGTTTTCTTCTTTGTGTGTTTATCTCTATACAAACTTTCTTATTGTTCTTCTCCAAGTTCTGGCCCTTTTCATACAGACACTTTTCAGGATATTCCCAGTAATGATGATATGAACTGGTACAATGACCAAATTTTTCAGAATTCTGGATCTGGCTTGCATTCCCACCGAATGGTTTGGTTCCATTTTTCTCGAACCAAAATCCAGCCCTTATTTTCTCAAAAACTGCAACTTTGGCTCAAGCTGTTCTTCAGGTGATTATATCAACCGGGGACTTTTTCAAACTTTGGTGACTGATTTGTTTTTTTAACTAGAGGATGCAAGATTGACTTCAGTAGAGGGTCTCAGCACAATCTTTAAAACTGAGGTCATAAATTCTAAACCTTTCTTTGCATGAATAACTCTTTCACCTGATTACAGTGGAACTAAATGTCAAACATGATTCAAAATCTACATTCTTATGACATCTATCCCAATAAATAAAAACCTGTTGAAATGAATTGTTTAAATACTGTGTCAAAGGCCAAGACCTCCAGTTCTCATGTGCAGCAAGATTTCATTAGGCTACAGGAGAAGCTCAATACTATGGCATTTTAATGCTGCAATCAAGCATTTTCTCAAACTTAACACTGAATTATGAGAAAAATATGAGTTTGTCTTGCAGTTTAGCTTTATTTTTCCCAACACACCTTTCAGAAATTCAACACCATAAAAAGACAAAGACATAACTTCAAACCAATATTCATCTACACATTTACTATATTAAATATTGTGCATCTTCCTCATCTTCAGCATCCATACAGCTTGTTGATCCTCAGGATGTCAGTGTTGGACATTCCCTGCCTCTGTCCGATTTCCACCGTCCCATCAGGAATGGGAGTGATGGTTTCCAGTCCGGGCTGGATGGAGAAGGCTGTTCTTCCATAGTGCATGACGGAGCCGTAGTCGTATGGAGTGTTTTGGTTGTTGGTGTTTTGTTTCTGGAAGTTGTAGGCCATATCAGGAGAGATATTCTCCCAGTTGATCTTGACGTACTGGTCGCGATCGCTCCTGGTTTGCTCGTGGTAGAAGCCCAGGGCGTGATTGAGCTCGTGCTGAACGATGCCTTGATACACACAGCCGTACCTGTTGAGGGAGACCACCTGTTTGCCACCAGTTCTACCAAGAGAAGAGTAGCACCTGAGAGGAGAGAGGAAACAAAAAGATTAAATATAAGCAATGTTTTGAAGTACAGCCGGTTAAATGTGTCTGGTTTTGTATGATTGTTCTCACCCATCTTTGTTCTCAATACTGATGTAGTCGGTCTGAGTTGATCTGGCCACAAAGCGGATGCAGGTCTTGGAGTGAAAGGTGGACATGGCGTTCGCAATCACTGTTCTGTCATAATAGGCTGCAAACAAAAACGGCCCACAGGTTTAAAATGAGGTCTTCATGAATCATAGATATGATCAAAGATTGAAGAAGATTGACTCACAGAATTCACTGCTCACTATGTAAGGGATCTCCACTATGTTGTTGGCGTTTTTCTTCCAGAAACAGTTGTTGTTTAAGCAGTAGAGAGCATTTCTGGTTTTGGGAAACAGCAGATCTCCTTCAATCAAGACTTCAGAAGACCCTGCATTTTAAGAGAAACATGTTGATGAAACAACACAACATATTTTCACATCTTGACCACATTTAACAACTATTTTGTGAAACCCAATGAAATCTACAAAGTTCCTGACCATTGTTGGTCTCCAAAATTCTTGTAGTGATGTCCAGAGGTTCAGGCTCTGATACAAACACTCCTTCAAATCTTTCCTCCTGGTGGCAGAAACAGAGATGTTTAAAAAGGCTCATTTGAGGAACGTTAATCATTTAATGCAAGGGCTAGACAGGATCTTACCATGAGAGGAGACGCATGTGAGACGCCAAACAGCAGCAGCAGAATGGAGAGGGAGGCTCTTGTGTCCATGTTGTCTCAGTGTGTAGAGATGTTCAGGATGCTCCTGTCCTGAGCTTTGGTGTCTTTGTGCTGTCAGACCTGGACTTTATATTCACCTGAGTAGGTGGGTCTAGTGGGGGATTATGGGTAGGGTCTCAGTGTCCAGAGACTAATGTGTGTAACTAAAGGGAGTGCACTCTCTGTTAAGTCCAAATCCTTGGAGAATGAAGGGTGGTACCCCCAGCTTGTTAACTAATTCATCCAACAAGTGTATGGACTTGTCAGTTTTCAATTTCTTTGGGATTCCACATCACCTTTTATAAACCTTATCTTCAGCTCTATAGATGCATCACTGGCTCTAGCCATGTCTGGAGTGGTTACCTTCATCTCTGCCAAGGATGTTCCTGGTCAGAATCGAAGACTTTGGTTTAACAACCCAGAGGAGCTTTTCGCAGAAGAGGAGGTATCACAATAAACATACTCTGGTTAAAGAAACATCTGAGTCCTAAATGATTCCTATCTTTTACTAGATGTTTCAGGTCTTACTATATCCATGTTACTACTTCTTAGTCAATCTTGTCTTCTCTGTTTGCTCTTTTCCAGGTCATCTGTGTAGGGCAAATTATTGGCGCCATTGTGGCTGAAACCAGAGAACAAGCCAAACGAGCAGCCGAACAAGTGACCATAACTTACCAGGATATCCAACCTGTCTTTTTCACTATAGAGGTATTTATAAACCAAATCATATTCAGAAAACACTTCATAATGGAGTGCTAAACAAAAGTTGAGAAGCAGCACATTCCTCTAATCCTATTAAAACATCTTTATTTTCATTTAGGAGGCCATTAAACACCAGTCATTCTTTGACCCAAAGAGAAAACTGGAAAGAGGAAATGTGGAAAAAGGCTTTGAGAACGCAGACCACATATTGGAGGGTTTGGACTGGATCTGAATCTCATTCGAATCTCTCCATATAGAATGTTTTTTTGAACTGTTCTTAGACTTTTTTTATGCAATGCGTGTTATAATTCTTTTACATGTCTCACAGGTGAGCTGTATATGGGTGGTCAAGAACATTTCTACATGGAAACTCAAGGACTGATTGCGATTCCTAAGGGGGAGGCAGGTGAAATGGAGCTTTATGTTGCCAGTCAACATGCAGCTTATACTCAGGTCTGTTTTTTTCCATGCACGTAAACTGATAAGTTTATTCCTCAATTGTTTACCTAATTTCCTATTTTTAACAGGAAGTGGTGGGCATCACTCTCGGCATTGACTCCAATAAGATCACATGTCATGTGAAGAGGCTAGGAGGTGGATTTGGTGGTAAAGTCATGAAGATTGCATCATTATCCGCCATTGCTGCTACAGCCGCTTACAAGTATGGAAAAATGACACTTGTACCTTTTACAGATTGGCTCTTATTTACTTGCTTATGTATTTGCCTTCATTGCTTATGTTTAATTAGCATCACAATGCTAAATGCTAATGCTAAGTACCGTTTGTACACTCAAATTTAACCACAGGACTGGCCGCGCTGTGCGATGTGTACTAGAACGTGGAGATGACATGCTAATTACCAGTGGCAGGTCCCCTTTCTTGGGAAAGTACAAGGTAATGTATCTATTGGTAATAGTATTTTGAATGGATAAGTGTGAGGCATCACAGCAGCTTAAGTCCTGCCTTTTTCCTACAGGTTGGATACATGAATGATGGAACAATCCTGGCTGCTGATATCACATACTACAGTAATGGAGGATGCACACTGGATGAATCCTCTTTTGTATGTTGGTTTTTAAGTCTTTTTAAGAAGGATTAAAAGGACTATGGGGTGCTATGGGACTTAAAAGGACTATGGGGGCACCATTACTCTTGACATCAAATGGTTGAACTCTGTGAGATACTGGCGCTACCTTTTGCTATATTTACTGCAACACAACTCGGAAAATGGTTGTAATTTTCAGTCGAAGGACAACAAGAGAACCGATGTAAGTCTTTACTGCTCTCCTAGTGATAAGAAGAGGAATAATGAATGGGAGGATGCCTGTGAATAAATTAAAAAACTTCCTAAAGACCCGTGTCTTTGTTCTCTCCACTTTAGCCAGCTAACAGCTACTGAAAGATCTTACAAACAGCAGAGACAAGAAATGCTAGATGCCATCCTGGCAGGATATAAACATGCCAGTTACACAGTCACTGAAGGAGTTTCTTAGCGCAGATTTCACTTGATATCTGGGGCATTTAGGCTCCTTGCGAGGAAAAATCGATGGTATGGCATTTGGTTTAAGCCTGCACTTATATTCATCGCCACCTGTAAGTTCTTTCAGTAGCTGTGGTCTACTAAAATCCTCAAAGGCATCAGGGCTAAAGTGAAGAGAACAAAGACGCAGGTCTTTAGGAAGTTTTATTCATCCACAGGCATCTTCCCATTCTTTTCTCCTCTTCTTATAGCTAAAAAAGCAGCGAAGACTTACATCGCTTCTCTTGCTGCCCTTCCACTGAAAATTACAACCAAAAGCTGCACAACATGACATCGTATCAGTATTTTATTTTTCGAGTTGTGTATTCCAAGTTGTGCTGCAGTAAAAATAGCAGCAGGTAGCCCCAGTAGCTCGCCAAGTGCAACCTTTTGACATTATCAAAATAATGGCACCCCCATAGTCCAAAATATGTATAAAACAATGTGTTTTTTTTTAAATAACGTAAATCTTTAATGGGGTTTCTACTATATATTTCACTAGCAGACATAATTATATTAAGCCATACAAGTCTTAATACCTGGGGTTCCCTTTAAATCCGCATGTAGGTGAGTCTCTAAGTCACATACTTTCTATCTTCTGTAATTTACTACCAGATCATGGAGAAAGCTCTCCTTCACATGGATAACAGCTACAGGATTCCAAATCTGCGTGGACGTGGACTGGTTTGCAAGACCTACCTACCCTCATATACAGCCTTCCGTGGCTTTGGTGGACCTCAAGGGTTGACCATCATTGAGAGCGTGCTACATGAGGTGGCCGCCAAGTGTGGCTTACCTGCACATCAGGTGGGATTAAAGACAAGTCACTTAAACAGAATTCAAACAGTGTCTTAATGGGTTGAAATTTGAACCAAAAGACTATGTTAAAAACCGTACAACTGTTGGTTCATAATACTGAGATGTTAAGGTAACTTTCGATTTGTCAGGTCATGATAAAGTTGTTCGGGTTTTCATTTAGACTCTCTAAACATGCAATATCTTACTGTACAGGTGAGAGACATCAACATGTACAAGGATGAAAAATGCTACACTCACCACAAGCAGCTCTTTTCCCCTCATGACATGGTGCGGTGCTGGAACGAGTGTCTTGAGAAATCTGACTACAACCATCGATGCTTGTCCATTGAGCAGTTTAACGCCCACAACCACTGGAAGAAGAGAGGGATCTCCATTGTCCCACTGAAGTTTGGAATTGGATTCTCCAAGGGCTTCTATAACCAGGTGGGTAAAAACTTGTTAGACTAAAGGGAACCTTGGGTATTAAGACTTGTATGCCTTAATATAATGTAAATGATGTCTCAGATGACTCGGAATACACAACTTGAAAAATAGAATACTGATACGATGACCACAGCTACTGAAAGAGCTTACAGGTGGCAATGGATATAAGTATAGGCTTAAACCAAATGCCATACCATCAATTTTTTCCCCACAAGGAGTCTAAATGCTTTCAGATATCGAGTGAAATCCACGCTGAGAAACTCCTTCAGTGGCTGCGGCATCATGACAAGCGTTGCATGTCAGGATGGCATCTAGCGTTTCTCGTCTCTGCCCTTCGTAAGCACTTTCAGTAGCTGACAAAGATGCAGGTCTTTAAGAAGTTTTATTCATCCACAGGCATCTTTCCATTCTTTTCTCCTCTTTTTATTGCCAGGAAAAGCAAGCAAATGAAGACTTAAATCATTTCTCTTGGTGCCCTTCGACTGAAAATTACAACCAAAAGCCACACAATCTGGCATTGTAACAGTATTTTATTTTTTACGAGTTGTGTTGCATAAAAGTAGCAACAGGTAGCGCCGGTAGCTCAACGAGTGCAATCATTTCAATAATGAAACTCCCTATAATCTAAAAGACGTATAAAACAATGTGGATTTTTAAATAGCGTAAATCTTTCATGGGATTTCTACTACAAATTTCAGAGACATCATTTATTTTAAATTAAGCCATACAAGTCTTAATACCCAAGTTTCTTTTTGAAGGTTTTCATGGTGTATTAGTCCATACTACTAAGAAGTTTAAATGTTGGACATTTTTTTTCTGAATTCTCTTCAGGGAGCAGCATTGGTAAACATCTACAAAGATGGCTCAGTTCTGATCTCACATGGAGGAACTGAGATGGGTCAAGGTATCAACACCAAAGCCATACAGGTGCGATGAGCCTCAGTGTTGAACAAATGGATCCAAATATAAGATTTGCAAGTTAATATCAACTTTAAAATTAAAATTGCAGATTGCAAGTCGCATTCTGAAGGTTCCAATGTCTTCGGTCCACATCAAGGAGACCTGTACAGGAAACGTGCCTAATGCTGCGCCATCTGCTGCATCCTTTGGCACCGATGCTGTCGGGATGGCAGTCAAGGTATAGGAACATTAACTGATTTTCAAGCATTTACAGTGTCTTTTGAAAATGACTGAAATTGTGCTATTTCGAACGTAGAATGGCTGTGAGAAACTAATGAGACGTCTGGAGCCACTCATTAAGAAACATCCCCAGTACACCTGGCAACAACTGGTTAGTAGGAGTGACATCCAAATACTCAAATAACAAAGATGGACAGCCAAATGACAATCACTTAACTGCTGTTATGTTACCAGGTGGTGGAGGCATATTGCCAGAAGATCAGTCTGTCAGCAACAGGTTTCTTTATGTATGTGTTTGACTTTGTGCCAGCATAAAGCAAAATGTCCAAGGGATAGTTCACCCAAAAATGAAAATTCGGTCATTTATTACTCACTCTCATGTCATTCCAAAACTGCAAGACCTTCGTTCATCGTAACACAAATTAAGATATTTTGGATGAAATCCAAGAGCTTTCTGACTCTGCGTATACAGCAATGCAACTGATGTGTTCAAGGCCAAGAAAGGTAGTAAGGACATCGTTAAAACAGTCCTTGTGACATCAGTGGTTCAACTTCAATTTTATAAAGCTACACAAATTTGTGTGCACAAAGAAAACTAAAATAATGACTTTATTCAACAGTTTCTTCTCATTTTGGGTAAACTGTCCCTTTAGGTTGTTTGTGATATAGATATTGTTAAGAGTTGAATGAATGTTACTTAGTAATAAATAAATATATAATTAAATAAATAATTTACTTATACCAGGGGGCCCCATACCAGTGTTGACTGGGAGAAAAGTGAGGGTAACGCATACTACTACTTTACTTTCGGTGCCTGTTGCTCAGAAGTGGAAATTGACTGCTTGACAGGAGATCACAAGGTACTTGTCTTCTTTAGTCATTTATATTCATAAACATTAATATGACTCACCTATGGAACTTACATGTCATATCAGAAAAGATTCACGAACAGTTATTGATGTGTCAGTGACCTGGATTCAAGCTGCAATTTTGTGAATGTACTGTGAAAATATTTCACAGAACATTAGAACCGACATTGTGATGGATGTTGGTCGAAGCATAAACCCTGCTCTGGATGTTGGACAGGTATGAAAGATATATTATTACTGTACCTCAGATGCAAACAGGATAATTAGGATGTAAATCAGTGACCATAATATGAGTGTGTTTACAGGTGGAGGGTGGTTTCGTCCAGGGAATTGGGCTTTATACTATAGAGGAGTTGCAGTTTTCCCCTGAGGGTGTGTTGTTGACCAGGGGTCCCTCTCAGTATAAAATCCCAGCTCTGTGTGACGTCCCTCCTCAGCTTAATGTCCATCTGCTAAGAAACGCAGACAATCCTCACGCCATCTACTCTTCAAAGGTAAGACAAAAAACCATGAATGTCAACACAACAACTTCAAACAAAATCAAAGCTGTTTAAATAAAAAAAACATACAGCAAATAACCAGTAATATTTACCTTTCACTGATAAATGCAGACATAACAATCACCAAAAGTTGTGCCTAGGCTTCTATGCTTGCAAAACTTCTCAGGTCAGGCCGGGTTCACAGCAGACTTCAATCATTTGAGCACATTAAACGATATTTGTGACCTCTTTTACTTTAGTAATCTGACGTTCTGAACAAAACAGGATATTTATGCACACTGGATTTGAAATATTGGTTATAAAGTATTGTTTGTTCATTTTTAGGGGATCGGGGAGCCCCCTGTGTTTTTTGGCTGCACTTTGTTCTTCGCCATTAAAGAAGCGATCGCAGCCGCACGGAAAGAAAGAGGCCTAAGCGACAGTTTTCATTTTTCTTCTCCTGCAACTGCGGAAAAGATACGGATGGCCTGTGAAGACTGCTTTACCAGGATGGTGGGTGAACAGTATTAATACAGTACATTTATATTCTTAATCATACATTCTTAATTTATTTTATTTTTATTTTTTTATTTTATAATACCACTTACATTTAATAGATTTGATCTAATTTGTTATATTACATTATTTCAGGTTGATCAGTATTGGCTCCTAAAAATAAAAAATAAAAATAAAAAAGATATAATTTAAATGTAATTTGTCTAATTTAAATATCATATTTGCAAATTTATCATTTAAATATTAAGTACAATTTTATAATTTAAATATCAAATATAATTTTAATTAAATATAATTTAATCAAATTTATTTTTTGATGTTTTTACAGAATACACTGGATAGGAAAGTAAAAACCAAACCCTGGGCCATCAACGTGTGAAGAAAAACATCAAATTATTCAAACTCTGTAATGCCTGCCTAAACAAGCTGTCATTTGCTTTTCACTGAGACTTTGAGCTCATAAACTGCCTATCAGGTCAAACTCTTAACCTCAGTTTACATGTTAGGGACTTCTAGCTTCCTTAATATTTTTATTATCCAGTTAATGTTTCATAAAAGCAACAAGGAACTTGCTTAGTCAATAGTAGGATATATATTAATTTAATTCACATTTAATATAACAAATCCTAATAAAGCAAATCCTAAATGTTAAGTGAACTGATTTATGTGAGATGCAATTAAGATGTGTTAATAATAAGCTTGCTATAAATTGTTCTTGAGATATGATTGCATGCAAAGCTTCTTCTTCCTTTTTTAGTAGATTAATTATTGTTAAACAAACAGCTGAAATACTGTAGTTGGGTGTTAAATGTAGCTGTCTTGTTTCTACGTAAGTATAATCAATGTCTTGTGATTTGATAAGAGCAACACAATAGCTATAAATCAGAATAAGATGTAATAACAGGATTATGATGATGGTTTCATATATTCAGAGCCCATGGCTGAGCAGGTCCAGAAGTTGCTCCACTTTGTGCAACCTATATTAATACAGACAACAAAAATTTTATTCTGAATTTTTTTTTACCATATTTATCTGCATTATGGATTTGTTTAATCTAGATTTGGACTCAAAAAGCACAAATGGTTTACTGTGATTCTCATACCATCTTTGTGAAGGGTGTGGCGCAGGCCAAACATGCCCGTTCTGGGGTGGCAGGGCTGTTTAGCTGGAACGGGCCGGTTAAACCTGCATCTTTTCGAGCTGAAGTTACAGCATCTTTAATAGCGAAGAATACAGAACTGCCCAAAAACAAAGTCGGCTCTCCGATTCCCTAAAACAAGAAGATGAGAAAGCTTTAGTTTTCAGTGATGTTACCTCTAGAACAGATTTGGGAAAACACTAAAAAAAGGTATGAAATATCAAAACCAGGGTGTAATATTAAGTGCTCTTAGATGTGAAGTGAACCACAAGGATTCCATAAAATTGAAATAAATTGACCTTGAAGTGAACTAAAACTTGAAAGAGAAGATGAGTGAATCACCTTTGATGAATAGATGGCGTGAGGGTTGGATGAGCCGGCTAAAAGGTAGACGTTAAACTTCAGAGGGACGTCACAAAAGGACGGGATCTTGTACTGGCCCGGTCCACGTGTGTACAGAACACCAGACGGAGAAAACTTGAGCTCCTCCATGGTGTAGAGACCCAAACCCTGCATGAATGCTCCCTCAATCTAACAAAAACACACATAATATATGAGTAAATGCATATATATTCAGGTATAGTCTCTCATGTTCACCAATGCTGCATTTATTTGATTTAAAAACACAGTAAATACTGTAATATTGTGAAATATACAATTTATTCATAATAAATGAGACAAGAAATGCTAAACAAAATTATTATAATGTTTAAATTAAATATAACTGATAACAGTTATGAACAAAGTTATTACAATTAATTAAAAAAAATAATATTCTGCTCAATATTTACTCTTGGACCTGACACAAGGGGGAGCTAACACTCCTCATACTGGGCAATGGTGATTCATACAAAAAATACTGGCTAATAATGAGATATATCTATTAATCACTGGTGCACAGATTACATATTCTGATATCAAATAAAAATCAATTTATAGTAAGAGAGGAAACATACAGATCATGTTACCTGACCAATGTCAATGGACGGATTTATACTTCTGCCAATATCAGCAACGATATCTGTCCTCAAGGTCTATGAGTAATGATACAGTATGTCAGATGAGTTTTACAGTGACTACACAAATAGAAGAAAATGTACATTATATCTGGATTTACCCTGTACTCTCCGGTCAAACAGTCCAGCTCAACCTCACTGCAACCCACCGCATACGTGAAGTAAGCGTACGGCTTGCCTTCCTGCTTCTCCCAGTCAATATCTAGATCATGACCTCTGAAAAGTGACAAAACGCTTATTAAGCAACAAACAAAACCTACATGTTTTGTCTAGTTTTAAGCCTTTGAAGATCACACCTTTGACAAACACTCCTTTAATGTCTCAAAGTATATTTAACAAACAAAAGCTCCATTTAAAATGAAATTTGGATGGTTTACCTGTAGTATCCCGTGGCTGACAGACTGATCTTCTCCAAAAATGCTGTCGATATCTTTAAAGACATGATAAAAAAAATACAAAAATAAAATACATAAATATATAATACATTTTTATTTAATAGATAATCAAACAAGTCTGTAGCACGTGGCTTTGAGTAGCTTACTGCTTTTATACAAAAGAAGCAATAGTAATATAATAAAAAAACAGTAATATTTAATAATAAACTTATAGCAAGTATATACAAATATTAAATGTATCAATAAAATATTAATTAAATAATAAATTACAATCAAAATAAGTCTTCCACCAAATAACAGTTCATTTACTGTAGATGATATTAATATATAATAATTAATATGAATCAAATAATGTGCAACTATTTCAGAACAGTATTGTTTGATGGCGTTTTAGTGCCATGTTAAAAAATAAAATAAATTTAAATTATGACATTAAAGTCATAATACTTTGAGAATAAAAATGACATTTATTTCGAGAATAAAGTCGAAATTATGAGAATAAAGTCAAAATGTTTCGAGAATAAAGTATTTTGAGAATGAAGTTGAAATAATGAGAATAAAATCTAAATGTTTGAAAATAAAGTCGAAATATTTCGGGTATAAAGTTGAAATTTTGAGAATAAAGTCAAAACATTTCGAGAAGTCAAAATGATGAGAATAAAGTCGAAATGTTTTAAGAAAAAAGTTGAAATACTTAGAGAATAAAGTCAAAATTATTAGAATAAAGTCGAAATGTTTCAAGAATAAAGTTTGAAATGTTTTGAAAATAAAGTCCAAATGTTTTCAGAATAAAGTCGAAATTATGAGAATAAAGTCAGTGTTTTGAGAATAAAGTCAAAATGTTTTGAGAATCAAGTAAAAATACCTGAGAATTAAATTGTAGCAATTAAAGTTATAATATTTTGAGAGTATAGCCTCAAATATTCTCAAAATATTTAAACTTTATTCTCGTAATTTCAACTTTTTTTTTCTCAAAATATTACGGCTTTATTCTCATAATATTTCGACTTTATTCTCTAAATATTACGACTTCAATCTTGTGGCACCAAAACACCATTGTAGTACTAAGCTTGGCCAATTCTATCCACTTTTTTTAACTATGCATACTATTTTAGCATAAATAACTGTACCCATCATTTAATTTTGAATTAATTTTTAATAGTTTGTCCACTTTACCCAGTCTTGCCATGTTCCCTTAGGATTCTTCTTTCTGACTGGTTCTAGTCTGCTGTACAGTATTTGGCAGGCATCCTGCAAAAGTATCATTTAAACAATCCAAAAACAGACATTAAAACATGATTTCTTCAAACGTGCCTCCTATAGACAAGATAAATAAATCTAGACTGATCTGATGCTTCAAAATCTGGTGTTCGATACCTTCACGGCCATCCCATTAGCATCAGTACCAAAGGACGCAGCAGACGGGCAGGTATTTGGGACGCACTGTGTGCTGGTCTCAGAAATGTGGATCAAAGTAGTAGGAATATTCAGCTCTCGACTCGCCACCTGTGAGAAAACAGCTGAGATCAGCCCAAAAACTATGAAATGTCTACAGATACATGCAAAAAAAAATGTAAGTGCTACCTGTTGAATCTTAGTGTGTACGCCCTGGCCCATTTCCGTCCCGCCGTGGCTCACTAGCACAGTCCCATCCTTATAAATATGCACGAGAGCGGCAGCCTTTGTTTAAAAAACAAATGAAGACACCAACAGATCATTTGGGGTTCAGTTAAAATAATATACAAGAGACTGTGGCGTGTTTTAGGAGATTGTAACCTGGTTGAGGAAGCCCTCAGGAAACCCAATGCCATATTTGATGGGTACAATGGCAATTCCTCTCTTTCTGAACTGGTTCTGCTGGTTAAAGAGATCGATGGCCTGGCGGCGCTGCTTGACGTCAGCTTTTTCCATGCACTCGTTCCAACAGCGAACGAGATTCTCCGGGTCGAACTCCATCTTGTAGTGAGTGAGGGAAACTTCCTTGTACATGTTAATCTCCCTGATCTGCAAAAATTAAATAAAAATGACCAGAGATGGAAAAAAAAACCCAATGGGGCAAGAGCAAAAGATGTTTTTGTGACACTGACCTCTTCAGGCAGACGCCTGAGTTTGAGTGCAACATTATCGATCATACTCTCAACGACCAGTGTGCTCTGGGGCACACCGAACCCTCTGAACGCAGTGTTGGAGGGCAGGTTGGTCTTGCAGGCCGCAGATCGTCCACGCAGGTTTGAAATGTTATAGGCGTTATCGAGATGCAGGAGCATCTTCTCTGCCACCTGAAAAGTTAAAAATTAGAGTAGTAATACAGTATACATTTCATAGATTACATTTCTCACACAGGTGACCAAAGCAAGATCTTGATCTTCCGCAAGTCATCTTACCAGTACAGATTCATCTGCTGCATTTCCAGCGTTGGTGTAGTACTGGAAATCAGCTGCTGTTATCCTCCCGTTCTTCATAAAGCCTACCTGGTGGGGTCAAAACATGCATTTAAAAGACATAAATACAGATTGGATATTACATATTTTAATAAAGCTAATGAATGTTCAATATAAATAAGCACCAGCCTTATATTTTCCCCAAAGCGGGTCACGTCCTCCAGTTATTAGCATGTCCTCTCCTCTCTCTAAAACACATCGCACTGGACGCCCGGTCCTGGACAGACAGAGAGAGTTAAGAGTTTGCCAAAGTCCTACATTGAGAACGAATTAAAAGAACGACTTTCATTCGACTAGAAAATACTCAGGACAGCCCTACTAATTTAAATAATTCATATTTGATATCTATTTAAATATCATGATGAATCTACCATTCTGATGTTTGTTTCTAAATTAGTTTGACTCACTTCCAAGCAGCGACAGCAGTGATGGAGGCCAAAATGGCGGTTTTGATGATTTTGCCTCCAAAGGCTCCACCCATTCGCTTAACGTGACAAGAAACACGATTGGACGGGATTCCCAGCGTCTCAGCTATTGCCTCCTATAACAGATTAGAACAAAAAATATCTTTCTTGTACATGTTTATCTCCATGTTCTGCAGTAAATAAATAAATAAATTGCGGGGACGCATTGCTGCCACACACATATTATTTTTCAACTCAAGTTGTCAATTTAATGACATCTTTTCTTGTTAAAACAACATTTTTTCTCGTAATAACGACATATGTCATAAAAACAATACACTTTTCCCGTTCTAGAAAATATATGGCTACATGTGAGCGAGCTAAGTGATTGTCTACGCTTACCTGCATGCTGTTGAAGTTAATAAAATATGTGATTTTAACAAGATAATTATGTAGTTTTAACAACATCTCGGTATTACAAGTTGTTTTAACAACATCACGACAATCACGTTATTATGAGAAAAGATGTTGTTTTAATGACATAACGTCTCGTTACTACGAGAGATCATTTTAACGAGGAAAAATGTCATTGTAACATCTCATTACGAGAAAAGATGTTTTAATGACATATTATTATGAGAAAAGATGTTTTAATGAAATAATTGTCATTTTAATGATATAACAATGATATAACATCTTGTTATTACAAGAAAATGTTTTAACAAGAAAAGATATTTTGATGACATAACATCTCGTTATTATGAGAAAAGATGTTTTAACAAAAGAACATCTCAATATTACGAGAAAAGTAGTAATTTTAATGAAATAATTGTCATTTTAATGACAACATTTCGTTTTTATAAGAAAAGATGTTTTAACGAGAAAAATGTTGTTTTAATGATATAGCATCTCATTATGAGAAAAGATGACATTTTAACGAGAAAAAGATGTTTTAATGACAACGTCATTATGATGTTTTTTTTAACAATATAACATTTTGTTATTACAAAAAAAGATGTTTTAACAAAATAACAATAATTTCTCATTATTATGAGAAAATGTTGTTTTAACAAAAACGTTTTAACGAAATATCTCTTTATTACGAGAAAAGATGTTTTACGACATAACATCTGGTTATTACAAGAAAAGATGTTAATGAGAAAAAGATGTCGTTTTAACAACATATCTTGTTATTACAAGAAAAGATGCTGTTTTAACGAGAAAGTGTTTTAACAACATAACTTCTCATTATTACGAGAAAAGCAGTTTTAATGATGTTATCACGAGAAAAGATGTTGTTAAAACGGCATAACATCTCATTATTACGAGAAAAGATGCCGTTTTAACAAAATAACATTATTATGAGAAAAAAAAATTTAATGAGAAAAGATGTTTTAATGAAATAACATCTCATTATTACGAGAAAAGATGTGATTTTAATAAAATAATTGTCATTTTAATGACATAACATCTCGTTATTACAAGAAAAGATGTTGTTTTAATGAGAAAAAGATGTTTTAACGACATATCTCGTTATTACGAGAAAAGATGTTTTAAGGAGAAAGATGTTTCAACATAACATCTCGTTATTACGAGAAAAGAGGTTTTAACGACGTTATCACGAGAAAAGATGTTGTTAAAATGGCATAACATCTCATTATTACGAGAAAAGATGCTGTTTTAACAAAACATTATTATGAGAAAAAATAACATTTTAATGAGAAAAGATGTTGTTTTAACGAAATAACATCTCATTATTACGAGAAAAGATATGATTTTAATAATATAATTGTAATTTTAATGACATAACATCTCGTTATTACAAGAAAAGATGTTGTTTTAATGAGAAAAAGATGTTGTTTTAACAACATATCTCATTATTATGAAAAAAGATGTTTTAAGGAGAAAGATGTTTTAACAACATAACATCTCGTTATTATGAGAAAAGAGGTTTTAACGACGTTATCACGAGAAAAGATGATGTTGTTAAAATGGCATAACATCTCATTATTATGAGAAAAGATGCCGTTTTAACGAAATAACGTCTCATTATTATGAGAAAAAACAACATTTTAATAAGAAAACATCTTTTAACAAAATAACATTACAAGAAAAGATGTGATTTTTCTCAAATAATTGTCATTTTAATGACATAACATCTTGTTATTACAAGAAAATGTCGTTTTAATGAGTAAAAGATGTCGTTTTAACTACATAACATCTCATTATTACGAGAAAAGATGTCATTTTAATGAAAGAACTGTCATTATAATTACATACCATCTTGTTATTACAAAAAAAGACGTTGTTTCAACAACATAACATTTCATTATTACCAGACAAGATGTTGTTTTAACGAAATAACATCTCATTATGAGAAAATATGTTGTTTTAACGAGAAAAGATGTTTTAGGGACATAACATCTCGTTATTACGAGAACAGATGTCTTTAGAAAAGATGTCTTTAAAACAACATATCTTGCTATTACAAGAAAAAGATGTTTTAACAACAACATCTGGTTATTACGAGAAAAGATGTTGTTTTAATGACAAAAAGATGTTGTTTTAACGACATGACATCTCATTATTGCAAGGAAAGATGCTTTAATAGCATATCTTGTTATTACGAGAAAAGATGCTTTTTAACGTGAAAAGGTGTTGTAAAAACGACATAACATCTTATTACAACATAATTGAGTGGAAAAAATATGTATTTGGTAGCAATGGGTTTTCAAAATGAATAAATAAAAAAATGAATTCAAACATTTAAATAAAATAACATAAAAGCTACTGACTTCTACAACGAACAGGAACAAACTTCCTTGTACCTGTTTAACTCCTGATCTGCAAAAATAAAATATAAAACAAAATACAATTCCCTGACTTACAAAACATAAAATAAAATAATAAAATATAAAAATAGATAAAAAGAATACATAAAATATCACAAATAAAATAAAATAAAATAAAATAAAATAGTTCACTTAAAAAGCTAATTTATTTTATGCCATTTTTGAGCAAATATAAAACATACCTGTGCTAATGTTGGGTGCTGGGTGGATAAATAAACTTTCATCTCTTTCTCTTCCCCAACTGGAATGACCAGGAAACTCTGTGTTTCCAAGTAGAAATGCTCCTGTCCTCCAATCCGAATCTCTCCTGTGAACCATGCAGAACCATGTTACAGAACATGAATGAAGGGAAGATCAGAAAGGAAGAGTATCTTACCTTCATACACTTGTTCGGCCTCTCTCAAACCCTTTTCTACATCTCCCGCTCAATCGTTCTCCTAGGTAGGAAGAAAGACTCTTTCTCAGTGGCCTCCTAAAAACAAGATCCAAAAGAAGCTCTATAAGAATTGAATGATATTAGGTATATAGAATAGAATGATGTTCACCTCCACAGTGAAGATGCGGTTCTGCAGATCTTCGTAGCTGATCTCCACCGCTGCCGCACCACGTTTAGCGTGTGCTTTGGAATCGGCGACCACGGCGCAAACCATCTGACCAACACAGGTAACCTGAGGATGCAGAAGAGTTTGAGATTGCAAACTTTGTCTTATCTTGAGAAAATTTAGCATGCAATCAAAATTCATACTGCAAGTTCATTAATTAATCACAAACCTCATTTTCAGCCAGAACTTCTTCATTATATCCTGAGAAGGGTCTGAACTTTTTGCCTGGTATGTCTTTAGCGGTGATCACGTCCACCACACCGGGCAGCTTCAGAGCTTCACTAAAGTCAATATGACTGTGGCGGTAAGAAAATATAATCATTTAGATGTGAAGTTACATATTTGTTCAATTTCTGGGTTCAGTTTAGTGTCAAAGTAATGAGCAGCCATGACTTATAGCTAAAGCTCAAGTCTCCATAATTAAATAAATGACTGAATTAATAAAACAATGAATAATCTCGACAGTAAGGAGCCCTGCCATGAATATAGGTTTGTAAAAGAGGCTCTGGACAGTTTTTAAATTTGTCGTCACGAAAGTTTATATTTTGTACATGTTTTAAGCCTTGTTAAATTTCAAGCGATCACAGAAAGATGTGTCTCTGACGGACAAACAGCTAACAAAGGTATGTCAAAATACTCGTCTTGACGATTAACTTTGTAGCTTTTTTAACAATGATTAATCTATATTTAATTTATACAGTGGAGTAAAAGATGCACCCATCGACCGGATGTATTTAAACCGATCTCTGTTCCGGTCTTGCACACAAACTGCATAATAATCATTTTTCAAAATGATGTGTGTGGAAATATTACGAATTTTTTAAACATCCGTTAGCAGAGGCCAGAGACACTGAAGACGAACGCAAAGAGGAAAAATACTGTAGCAGGCAGAGCAAGATCACGGTTCACAATGCACGAAATGCTTTAAATATTATCCTAAATACTGAAACGGGTTTATGTGAATGTGTCTCTGAGGGAAATGACTGTTTTAAAAAAAGTTTACAGGGCGTTTTCTTTTCATTTGCCACTGTATAACGCATTTAAACTAGCATTCATAAGCACAGCGCTGCTCTGTTTACATTGGTTTACAATTTAAATACTTTTTATTCTCAAACGCTCCTCTTGCCTTGCAGTCCTTGAACTCTGTGTAACCTTACTCTGGCTCAAGACAGTTAGGGTATGTCGAAAAACTCCAACTGTATTTTCTCCCTCAACTTCAAAAATCATTTCAAAATCATCCTACATCACTGCAGAAGTACTGACCCAGTCTATGCAAAGTAAACATGCAAAGAAGATCAAACACCCTTAACAAAAAAGGTAAAACAGTGATATAGTCACGATTTTGAAGTTGAGGGAGAACATGAGATGGGAGTTTTTCAACATACTCTAACTGTCATGAACAGGAAAAAAACAGTCCAGGCAGAGTAAGACAAGACGAGCGTTTGGCATTAAAAAGTATATAAATTGTATTATTTTTATTAAAATAACCGATCGTTAGTTGTTGTTCTGGAAGTGGACTTCTCCTTTAATTCAGTCTGTCTGCTGTTTTTCCCTAAAGCTTTTTTCATTTATAAAAAAAATAAATAAATAAATAAAAAAGTAGTGGTATGGAAATTGGAATTGAACTGAGAATTGAATTGGAATTGAGAATTGAACAATTTAATTGGTATGTAAACTTTTGATGTCGTATAAGCTTATTTATTCAAATAAAAGATAACAAAAAAAATTTTTTTGTGGCAGGGACAGTGAATATTTTGACCGGGCAAGTAAAAATTTAAACCACTGGCCCGACTGGGCCAGTAGAGAAAATCCTTAGCGTTGAGCCCTGCATGACAACAAAACAAAAATAAATAAGTACATACATACATAAATAAAGATGTCTGAATGTGTCTTACATGATCTTGGCGTGGGGCCTGGAGCTTGTCACGATCACTAGGAAAAGTTCACCGTCGGTATGCGGTAGGTCATCACAGTAGACGGCCTCTCCTGTAGCTTGACTCAGAGCTGAACGGTGCATCATGGGACGTCCCACCGGATCTTGAGCTGACTGACCCTCCAAGACATTCTGCACACATAATTTCAGAGATTTGGCTTTTGCTGGCTTTAGTAAACAGATAAGACAAGTAATAATGTGTAGACACAAAGGAAACAGGTTCGGGAATGTTGCAAGCAGGATTTGAACACAAATTTCCCATTTGAGCACCATGAGACCCACATTTGGTCCAGTATAGAGTTATATACAGCTACTAAAAACACACACACATGATGAAAGACCACATAGCTCTACCTGAAACTCTTGGTAGCCAGGCTGGATGTGTTTAGGAAGAGGATGAATTGCACTTTGCATCTTTTGGGGTATTTCCCCCTGAGTCACATCCTGGTAAAAGAAACACACACATTTAACAAATAAACAAATTGGAACTCCATGTGATAATGATTTCCTAAAGTGGTTCATACCTTTTCCTTCAGGTGTTGGAGGATGAGCAGGTTGAATTTAAAAAGCAAGCTCAAAGTCAGGGATCTGCGAAAGTCCACTTTCCCGCCTGGAGCCGAGGGCGCAAGTTTGATCTCATCAACCAGCACGCTGTACGCATCGCTTAACGTCGCCTCCTCCCAAGGCCTATGAGAACGAAAAAAAAAAGGTTAAAGCACAAAAACAACACAAAGTATTAGGCAGCTTAACTTTTACTCCAATTTCAAAAGGAAATGCAACTCTGCAGGACACGCAAGTCGTACCTTCCTACAATCTGTTGGCACGCTTGGTCGGCGCTGACGATGGTGGCTCCCACTCCTCCGTAATAAATACTGATTTCCTTCACTATATTTGAGTTGTCGTTGAACCAAATGCGCATCCCAGCATTCACCGTAGCTAATGCGCTCTCCTTACGTGGGGCGTGTCGAAAGGCATGAACAATCTCGTTCTGATAAAAAAAAAAAAAAACATGATTGGTTAGGCTATTTCATTTTTGCTAACAAAAACTAGCTGATAAGTTAATTTCGTACCGGTCTTGTAGCTTCATTTCATGTAATAAAATTAGATAAAATGAAGTGAAATGAAATTAAATGAAATTAAATAATATGACATAAAATAAAATTAGATGAAATGAAATAAATTAAATTAAATAATATGAATTAAAATGAAATGAGATGAGATGAAATTAAATGAAATGAAATAAAAGAAATTAAATATAATGAAAAACATAAATTAAATAAATAATATAAAATTAAATTAAATTACACGAAATTAAATTAAATTAAAAATTATTTGAAATGAAATTAAATAAAAGGAGATCAAATAAAGTAAAATTAAATATAATTAAATTAAATTAAATTAAATTTAATTAAATTAAATTTAATAAAAAAAAAAAAAGTTAAATTAATTGAAACGAAAAATTAAATTAAATTAAATTAATTAAATTAAAATAAAAGTTTAGCATTAGGCTACTTAATTTTTGATAACAAAAACTAGCTGCTAAGTTAATTTCGTACCGGTCTTGTAGCTGGAATGAAAACAGACAACACTATCTCGTCTGGCTTTAGAATTGTTTTTGCAAATCCGAGGAAAAAATCTTTATCGATAGGTACTCTCCTTCGTCCATCTGTAATGAATATTTAGGTAGAAAAATGTGATGCCTGAAAGGAAAATATCCTTGAAGTACATAAATACATTCATAATAATGCAAAATGTGACATTTCAAGCAGTTTCAGCTTTGCTCTGCAGTGTGAAATTTCAGTATCATCCAGAACTGATTAAAATATTATAAATTATACAGTAAGTTGGGTTACCTTTAGAAAGTGCCACTAGAGTGCATCTTCCGGCAGCTAAGACAGGCGTCAGGTCAGAGTTTGGAAAAGCGCTTGCAATATTGCCACCAAGTGTCTAAATACATTAACAAATAATAAAAATAATAATAATAATGTAAATAAACTAAATAAAAACTAATTTAATTTAAATTATTGTCCTTCACAGCAAAGAATACAAGCAATGCAATCAGTTTAAATGAGGTCGAAATAATTTTTTGGTAAAGAGCTCACAAGACTGAGAGATATTTGTTTGTGTTACAAAACTGGTGTTGTGCGTTCAAGGTACTGTTTACACTTACAGCCACGTTTCGGATCTGCTGTCCGCCCACAAGGTTTATCTGCTGCAGCAGAGCCCGAAACATGTGTGTGCTCTCCGGTGGGAAATCATTTATACTTTTCTCCAACACACTCTTCAGAACCGTCATACTGCATCCCGCTCCAACACACACACCTACAAATACAAACCATTCATTAATGTTAACGCTTCTTGCAAAATATCAGTATCTCCACCTTAAAATTTGACTTTTGGCACTGTTAGATTTCATTTTTGACTAATTTCTGAATATATATATATATATATATATATATATATAAATAACTGAAATTTAAGTTAAAAGTACTAAAAGTCAGAAACAATGAAACTATATAAAAGTATATTTTTCAAAAATAATGAAAAGCACACAACAAAATTAATAAAACTAAAAATAAGATGTAATAAGAATGAAGTAGTAATAAGATGAAGATAAAAATATAAAAATTCAAAATAGTAATAATAATTATATTAAATATTAATACTAGGATGCTGTTATGCAAACACACACATACCCTCTGATTTCTGGGTAACCTTGAACAGTTCTGGCACTCGTGTTGGTGATATTATTACAGGATGAAAGACACCCTTGAACTTCATATCCAGACCTATGAAATTAAATGAAATATAATAAAAATTGAAATTAAATGAAATAATTAAATTACATGAAATAAAAGAAATATAACTGAATTGAAATTAAATTAAATCAAATAATGTAAAATGAAATAAAATAAAATAAAAAATTAAGATGAAATGAAATAAAATAAAATCAATTAAATTAAATTAAATTAAACAAATGAAATAAAATGAAATGAAATAAATTAAAAATATATATATAAAATAAAAATAAATTACATGAAATTAAATTTAAAAAAAAATTAAATTAAATTACATGAAGTTAAAAAATACATGAAATGAAATAAAATTAAATTACATAATATGAAATGAAATAAAATAAAATAAAATAAAAAAAGAAATAAATAAAATAAAATAAAAGCACATAAAGGATTACACTCAAGAGAAAAAAAAAAAAAAAGTGGCTGATAATGCCAAATTATTTATTTATTAGGTTTGGCCTAATGTGCCCATACACAACCTATGTTGGTATTGCCCATGACAAGAGGGGCTTGTGGGTAATCAGTCTTCAGCTGCAGCAGCTCGTCTAGAGATCCTGGGCTGATCCAGGTCATTCTCTCCCCACAAAACCTCTGAGTGGTCCGATCCTTGATCTCTGCCAGTCTCTAAACACCAAAAAGGAGTATAGACCATGATTACACAACAAACAAACGTGCTGCGTACCTGATAACGGCATTTGAACTTCTGACAGGCCGCTTATCGAAGCCTAAAATAGAATTAATAACAAACTAGAACTGAATGGTGGCCTTAAACCTTGTTATAGACCTTACTTAAACATTAAACATTTAAAATCTTGTAGTCATCATTACATATGCACTACAGCAGGGTCCAACCTGGTCCTGGAGGGCCGGTGTCCTGCAGATTTTAGCTCCAACTTGCCTCAACACCTGCTGGGAAGTTTCTAGTATTCCTAGTAAGATCTTGATTAGCTGGTTCAGGTGTGTTTAACTGGAGTTGGAGCTAAACTCTGCAGGACACCGGCCCTCCAGGACTGATTTTGGGCACCTCTGCACTAAAGTGAAGTCACATTAACTTTTTGAGCAAACTGACAGACCATGAGCTCAGGGGGGGAAGATCAGATCCTGGGTTGGATCGAGGGGAAGCAAGTCGTCTTTACTAAACAGTCCTGGTTGACCCTAATAAACACAGAAATAACATGAAAATATTGAACAGAATGAAGTAGCCTAAGAGGAAGAAGTCAAAAATGAAGAAATCGAAGATGGAAGATGAAGGGGCCTTAGAAGAAAAAAAAAAAGAAGAAAACAATAAGACAATATTGACTGAAGTAGTCTAAGACAAAAAAGAAGTAAAAATTAAAAAAAAAATCGAAATAGAAGTCAAAGATGTCCAAGTGGAAAAAGTCAAAGAAGAAGAAATCGAAGAGGACTTTGAAGAAGAAGTCGATAAAGAAGTCGCTAAAGTCAAAATAGAAGTCGTCGAAGAAGAAGTCGAAATCGAAGACGGAAATTGAAAAGTCGCAGCTGGAAAAATCAAAGTAGAAGTGGAAAAAGCCAAAGAACAAAATATCAAAGAGGCAAGAGATGAAGATGAAAATCGAAGTCGAAGTGAAAGTAGTCAAAAAAGAAAGAAATTTAAGAAATCAACAAAGACAATATTGAAGAGACTGGAGTAGTCTAAGAAGCAGAAGAAAAGAAGAAGATGGAAAAATCAAAATAGAAGTCAAAAGAAGTTGAAGACGAAAAGAAAAACGAAGAAGAAAAATAAAAGAAGTCAAAACAGTCTACGAAGAAGTCGATAATGTCAAAATAGAAGAAGCTGAAAGCGAAGATGGAAATCGTAAAGGCGAAGATGGAAAAATCTATATAGAAGTCAAAGAAATAGAAGTGGAAAAAGTCAAAGAATACAATATCAAAGAGGCAAGAGACGAAGAAATTGAAGATGAAAATCAAAGTCGAAGTGGAAGCAGTCAAAAAAGAAAGACATCGAAGAAATCGAAGACAATATTTAAGAGATTGTAGTCGTCTAAAAAGAAGAAGTCAAAATCAAAGAAGTCGTCGGCGCCAATAGCCTCGTGGTTAGCGTGCCGACATATAGCGCCGATGCGCTGTGGACGTCCCGAGTTCGAATCCTGGTTTGTGGACCTTTCCCGATCCCACTCCTTTCTCTCTCTCCCACTTCACTTCCTGTCCACCTACACTGTCCTATCTAATAAAGGCATATAAACGGCAAAAATAAATCTTAAAAAAAATTCAAAGAAGTCGAAAATGGAAAAATTGAAATAGAAGTCAATAAGTCAAAGTGGAAAAAGTCAAAGAAGAAGATATTGAAGAGGACTTAGATGAAAAAAAGAGAAATATTAAAAAGAGAGATTAAAGTAGTCTAAGAAGAAGTCAAAATCGAAGAATTCAAAGAAGGAAAAATCGAAATAGAAGTCAAAGTAGAAGTGGAAAACATCAAAGAAGAAAATATCAAAGAGGCAAGAGACAAATAAATTGACGATGAAAATCAAAGTCGAAGTGAAAGTAGTCAAAGAATTCAAAATGGAAAAAGTCAAAGAAAAAGAAACCGAAAAGATCTTAGATGAAAAAAAAAAGAAATCGAAGAAGACAATATGGAGTATAGAGTATAGACTGAAGTAGTTTAAGAAGAAGAAGTCGAAATCGAAGAAGTCAAAGATGGAAAAATCGAAATAGAAGTCAAAAGAAGTGGAAAAGGTCAAGAAGACGACATAATAAAGAAGTCAAAACAGTTTACGAAGACGAAGTCGATGAGTCAAAATAGATGAAGCCCAAAAGAAGTTGAAATTGAAGAAGCTGAAGATGGAAACATCGAAATAGAAGTCAATGAAGTCAAAGTGGAAAAAGTCAAAGAAGAAGAAATCGAGGAGGGCTTAGTAGAAAAGAATCTAAGAAGTCAAAAAAGTCTATGAAGAAGAAGTCCATAAAGTCAAAATAGAAGAAGTGGAAGAAGCAGAAGTGGAAGTACTCGAAAAACAAAGAAATCGAAGAAGACAATATTGAAGAGATTGAAGAAGTCTAAGAAGTCATCAAAATCGAAAAAGTCGAAGATGGAAAAATCTAAATAGAAGTCAATAAGTCAAAGAAGAAGAAATCGAAGAGGACTAAGGAGAAAAAATAAAAGTAGAAGAAGAAAAATCGAACTCAAAACAGTGCATGAAGAAGTCGATAAAGTCAAAACAGAAGAAGTCAAAGATGGAAAAATCTAAACAGAAGTCAAAGAAGTAGAAGTGGAAAAGTCAAAGAAGAAAGAGGCAAGACACAAAGAAATTGAAGATGAAAAGTCGAGGTAAAAGTAAAAAGAAAGAAATCAAAGAAAATATTGAAGAGACTTAAGTAATCTAAGAAGAAGCAGACGAAACTGAAGAATTCAAAATGGAAAAAGTCAAAGAAGAAATGAAAGAGACCTTAGATGAAAAAAGAAATCAAAGACAATATTGAAGAGATTGATGTAGTCTAAGAAGAAAAAGTCAAAATCACAGAAGTCGAAGATGGAAAAATTGAAATAGAAGTCAGAAGTTGAAGTAGAAAAAGTCAAGAAGAAGTAGAGGACTTAGAAGAAAAATTAGAAGTTGATGAAGAAAAATAAAAGAAGTCAAAACAGTCTATCAAGAAAAAGTTGATAAAGTCAAAACAGAAGTCGTTGAAGAAGTTAAAATCGAACAGTAATCGAATAGTAATTATAGACTATCATAACCACGTTTCTACCCTTTTCTTGCTATTTCTGTTTTCTATCCATTTTTTTTTCTTATTTTATTACTGGCTGTTCACTTGTCAATTATAATGTTTGAAATCTATAAGTTAGGCTTGTAGTTTTTACCATGGCACCAAAAAAAAGTACTTAAAAAAAGTGTAGTTTGAGACTGTTCTTAACCATCAGCTGACCATCAGGTAGACTGTGGTGCCTGCAGAGCAGTAGTGTTTGTGTAGGGTTCAACAAATTTTTGAAGGGTGCCATGGCTGAAAAAAAAGGTTGCATTACACAAAGTCATGACTCAAGATTATAAAAGGAAAAGTTCACTGAAAATTCTGTCCTTAATTAATTACCCTTATGTTACTCCAAACCCGTAAGACCTTAGTTCATCCTGGGAACATTGATGAGGACTGATGAAATCCGAGAGCTTTCTGACCCTGCATAAACAGCAACGCAACTGAAACGTTCAAGGCCCAGAAAGGTAGATATGTGACATCAGTGGTTCAACCGTAATTTTACGAAGCTATGAGAATACTTTGTGTGCGCAGAGAAAACCAAAATAACGACTTTATTCAACAATTTTTCTCTTCCGCGTAACCGTCTTCCACCATAATCGAGAGTGCCAAAATGTGTTATCGTAGCTTCGTAAACCTACAGTTCAATCATCACTATTACAAGGAATATTTTTACGATGTCCTTACTACCTTTCTGGGTCTGAACATGTCAGTTGCAGGGTCAGAAAGCTCTCGGATTTCATCAAAAATATCTTAATATGTCTTCAAAAGATGAATGAAGGTCTTACTGGTTTGAAACAGCATAAGGGTGAGTAATTAACGACAGAATTTTTGGGTGAACTGTCCCTTTAATGGCCCAGTTATATTTTATGTAATGACATTGGATAGTATATTTTTATTGCAATTAAAATAGGACAATAGTGGGGATGAAAATACTCACATTCTCTATGGGCTCCACAGATTCATTTTCATTGGCCACATTGCGTCCACTGCCATTTAACTGGCAACAGTTTTCACTCTATAAAAGTAACAGAAAATTGTCTTGTTATTCAATATGATTAAGTATCATAAATGTACAAAAAGAGTGCCAAATGATTCAGAAAAATCTAATTATGGTTGAATCCAGACAACTGCTGTTCACCTCACAGAAGGTTCTGTAGCCATCAACGATGGGCCGGTACCCTGTGCATCTGCATAAGTTACCTGCAATGGAAACGTTCATGATTTATCAAAGTGTTATTATGTTTTTTGTGTATTTAAGATGGTGTTTGTGTCACCGTACCAGCGAGACCCTTGGTCACGTCCTCCAGGGTGGGCTGTGGGTTGTTTCTCAGTAATGTGTACATGGACATGACCATCCCAGGAGTACAAAACCCACACTGAGACCCATGAGCCTTTGCTATACGCTCCTGAAGAACAAAACATTCTGTCAATGATGCATGAAAATGTCCACAATTGTAATTTGGCTGTACATTGGGCATAATATAAATTCTAATGTGGATCGGTTACCTGGACTGGGTGTAATTTGGTTTTGGTGCTTCCGATGCCTTCAATGGTCGTCACTGCTGCTCCATGAAGTTGGCAAACAGGAAGCAGACAGGCATTGATGGACGAATGACTGGGCAATGAAGAAACATGCATTTGGCAGGGATTTGTTATTAAATTTGCATAACAGAAATGAATTAATAATTAAAAGTGTAGAGATATCAGCAGCATGCCTGTCTTACTTAAGAAATGAAAAGCAATCTCACTTAAAACAACACAGAATTTACATTTGAGGTGAAATCTGGATTCACAAGTGGGAAAAGTGAAAAAGAAAGTGGCTTTATGTGGTCAGACATGTTCATGAAAAGTATAAATATAAAGAAAGTGAGAAGAAACAGTCAATGAAATACTTGATGGTCTTGGTCTGAGGGTCATATTTGGACACCATGACGGTACAGGCTCCACATCCTCCTCCACCACAGCCGTACTTAGTGCCCGTCAGTCGCACTACACACACAAAGACAGAGAGATTCAAAATGTAAAAACTAAACCAGAGTCAAATTAACCCTGTATTATTTGCCATTACATAATCTGCTTTGTGTGTATATAATATATATATACACATACACACACACACATGTTGTGTTTCCATGTTTTATGGGGACATTCCATAGGCGTAATGGTTTTTATACCGTACAAACCATATTTTCTATTGCCCTACACCTAAACCTAGCCCTCACAGGAGACTGTGCACACTTTTACTTTCTCAAAAAAAAAAAAAAAAAAAAAAAAAAAAAAAAAAAAACTCAGTCTGCATGATTTATAAGCCTGTTTCCTCATGGGGACCTAAAAAAATGTCCCCACAAGGTCAAAATTTACTGGTATCACTATCCTTGTGGGGACATTTGGTCCCCATTACATGATAAATACCCGGTACACACACACACTTGTGTTTTTGTGAATTGTGGGGATCTTCCATAGACTTCTATAGTTTTTATACTGACCGAACGATATTGTCTATCCCTTAACCCAACCCTAACCCTAAACCTAGCCCTCACAGAAAACATGTTTGCATCGTTACACTTTCAGATAAACATCATTTACTATTTTTAATAATTTTTTAACATTGTGGGGACCACATTTGGTTTCCCTATCAATGTGGGGACATTTGGTCCCCACACACACACACACACACACACACACACACACACACACACACACACACACATATATATATATATATATATATATATATATATATATATGACCCTGGACCACAAAACCAGTCTTAAGTCACTGGGGTTTATTTGTAGCAATAGCCAAAAATACATTGTATGGGTCAAAATTATAGATTTTTCTTTTATGCCAAAAATCATTAGGAAATTAAAGTAAAGATCATGTTCCATGAAGATATTTTGTAAATTTCCTACTGTAAATATATGAAAACTTAATTTTTGATTAGTAATATGCATTGAAAAGAACTTAATTTGGACAAATTTAAAGGTGATTTTCTCAATATTTAGATTTTTTTGCACCCTCAGATTCCAGATACTGAAATAGTTGTATCTCGGCCAAATATTGTCCTATCCTAACAAACCATACATCGATGTATAAAGCTCAATTTCGAAAAATTGACACTTATGACTGGTTTTGTGGTCCATGGTCACATATATATAATATATATGCTTTATTTAAAAAAAAAAAAAAAAAAAAAAAAAAAAAAAAAGTAAAACAATACATTTCTTCCTCAGGTAAGACAGCAACATAGTCTCGGGGTCTGGATTCTCCTCAATTATCTGTTAAGTAGAAACAAAAACAAAACACATTCAGTTCATGCAGACTTTAAATGTCTTTAAACGATTATATTTGTGTTTATTATGCTTTGTGAATTACTATATGGATTAAACTTGACAACAGGTTCACTTAAATCTTCACTACTTCAACAACATTTACAACAAACACATTACAACATAAAGAATTTCTGCAATGATATGCGTGAGAAATAAGCACCTTTTTCCCGTTGACATAGAAAATTAAGCCACTAGTACTGGTTTGTTCCGCCATTTTCTCAAAGTTTATGTCCAATACAAAGAAACTGAAGCAAGTCTGCAGACTGGACCCCCTCTGAGATCAGTTTTCTGCAAAGTGCCAAATGTAGAGATAAAAAACAAGTAGAAGTGTTGGTAAAGGCGGAGCTTATCTGACTGGAAGTTGGGGCTCTCAAATCTCACACACGCATTTCAACAAGTTCACATGCCACACGGTGTATTTCTCACGCTGAGAAGTAAGAGATAACTTTTCCCGCTGTTTACAATTAACGGACAAGGTGCAAGCATACGGAGGGACGTTTACTGCCGTGTTATAGCTGCCTCCAGTTATACAGAGTTAAATGCCACTTACCAGCCAATCAGAAATAAGAGTGTTGTTGTTTCCAGGTAAATTACGTGATCAAGCACGTTCGTTACTAGGCAACTTGGATGCGCCGATGCTTAGAAGTTGGAAATGCAAGATCCGATGAATGCGGTGGGCATATTGTACTATGGCGCTTGGTTTGTGTCATTTCTATATGAGGTGTGATTTGTGCATCTACTTTGCTAACTAAGCAGCCAATCGTGTTGATCGTCACTCGCCTTGTTTATTTTAGTTTTTTAAATGAATGATTCACAAACAAGTTTACAGATAACAAAAATTTTACCTATCCAACTTTTTCCTCAATGCGAAGTAAGCATATGGGTGAGACTTCCGGTTCACACGCTACAGGAAAACAACAGTAAATGGTAAAACTGTTTGCTCTACAAACCAGTGTGCTCATTAGATAATACATTATAATAATATGGTAAGACACACCAATTTGCAAATATCAAACAGCAAAACCAGCTGTTTTGTGCAGCTAAAAATAGCTGGAGGCAGATGAGACCGGAAGCCACACCCATCACATTTACAAATGGCGGTACATGCTCTTATAGAATGAAAAAGATGGATAATACTCAGATCTCTTAATACACACACACACACACACACACACACACATATATATATATATATACACACACTACCGTTCAAAAGTTTGGGGTCAGTACATTTTTATCTTTTTTATTTTTTAAGAAATTAATACTTTTATTCACCAAGGATGTATTAAGTTAATAATTAAAAGTTTATTAAAAGTTAATAATAAATAATTTACATTGTTATAAAATATTTATATTTTGAATAAACACTGTACTTTTTAAACTTATTCATGAAAGAATCCTGAAAAAAAAAAAAAAAAAAAAAAAAAAAAATCACAGGTTCCAAAATATATTTGGCAGCACAACTGTTGATATTATCCAACATTGATCATTCTAATAATAAATCCGCATATTAGAGTGATTTCTGAAGGATCATGTGACACTTAAGACTGGAGTAACAGCTGATAAAAATTCAGCTTTTCATCACAGGAATAAATTCTATTTTAAAGTATGTTAAAATAAAAAACATTATTTTATATTGTAAAAACATTTTGCAATATTACTGTTTTTTTTCTATATTTTTAATCAAATAAATGCAGCCTTGATGAGCATAAGAGACTTCTTTAAAGACTATTACAAGTCTTACTGACCCCAAACTTTTGAACGGTAGTGTATATATATTAATTTAGGGGAAAAATGTAGTTTTTGTCTCTCAGACCATATGACCATAACACCTAAGTATTTGATCTTAATTTTAACAGGTATGTTTTCCAAACCTGTTTAATTTGACTCATAAAGGCACAACATTTTGTTGTATTCAATTTTAATCCATAATCATCAGAAAATTACTGATAGTTGTTCATTATCTTTAGCAGAAGTAAAACAGTATCATCTGCAAATTGTGTTAATCTGTGTAACGTAGGACGCTGAAGCAGGGTTTGAATCCAAATGCAGTTGTTTATTAAAGACAAACACAGTAACATACAGCAAGCAACGGGTCGATAGCCAGGTAATCAGTCCAGAAAGGCAAACTGAGTAAAGGGGTAATCCAGTAATCGACAACGTGACACAGGCTTGGGTTCAGAGCCGTGATAATAGTCCAGAGAGACAAACAAACAGAGAGGGCTAACCGGTGATCGTGGTCGAGAGGCAGGCGTGAGGTCCAAACGTGATAACAGTCCAAACAAGCAACCAAATCCAAACAAGGGTAATCCGAAAACTCGTAAATCCAGAGACAGGCAAAACAGCAACAGGTCATCCAACAGAGTAAACACAACGCTCGGTAAGGCAGACAAACTGGCAATACTTCACCAAGTATAGAGCACATGGTCAGTCTTTAAATAGTGTCAAACAGGAAGTGACAGTAGAAGCAGCAGAGGGAGCATGCAGGCAGTACTGGGGTGAGGGCTCCCTCTGCTGGCTTGGCGTTACAGAACCCCCCCCCCTAGGAGCGACTCCTGGCGCTCAAAACAACAACAGTCCAGGTGGGTGGGGGAACAGAGGCAAAACAGGGGGTGGGACGGAGGGCCAGGTCCATGTAGAGCAGGTGGGCCTGGATCGTGGAGCAGGGACAGACAGTGAAGCACTGGAGGACCTGGATCGTTGGGCAGGGACAGACAGTGAAGCACTGGAGGACCTGGACCATGGAGTAGTGGCAGACAGTGGAACCTTGGAGGACCAGGGCCATGGAGCTGTGACAGACAGTGGAACCTTGGAGGACCTGGGCCGTGGAGCAGTAGCAGGCCATGAAGTACTGGAGGGCCTGGGCCGTGGAGCAATGGCAGAGTAGGGGACCATGGTGGGGCAGGCAGAGCAGGCAGAACAGGAAGCCATGGCGAGGCAGGCAGAGCAGGCATAACAGGGAGCCATGGCGAGGCAGGCAGAGCAGGCATAACAGGGAGCCATTGCAGGGCAGGCAGAACAGGCAGAGCAAACAGGAGCAGAGATATCCACAGTGGGACTAATGACATGCATAGCAGAGCGGTGTGTTCCTGCATGATTTTCTTGGCCGTGGCATGACAGGCAGAGAGTTTCATATGGGTCTTCTTGATTGCGACCTGGCGGGCAGAGAGTTCATCCTGGGACGCCGCCCCCATGGGAGGATCTACAGCATGCGCTGACACCTCTGGGGGCATGGGCGCAGATGCTTGGGCAGGTGAGGCAGGGAAGTCATGAATGGCCTTCATGGCCGTGACAGGACGGGCAGAGAGTCCTTGGGGAAACGCTGCCCCTTTAGGAGGTTCTGCAGCTGGAGCTGCTGCTTCTGGGGGCATTGGCGCAGACTCTTTGACAGAAGAGGCCTCTGGCGTGGACTCGTGGACAGGCGAGGCCTCGGGAGCAGACTGACTCGTGGACAGGCGAGGCCTCGGGAGCAGACTCGTGGACAGGCGAGGCCTCGGGAGCAGACTCGTGGACAGGCGAGGCCTCGGGAGCAGACTCGTGGACAGGCGAGGCCTCGGGAGCAGACTCGTGGACAGGCGAGGCCTCGGGAGCAGACTCGTGGACAGGCGAGGCCTCGGGAGCAGACTCGTGGACAGGCGAGGCCTCGGGAGCAGACTCGTGGACAGGCGAGGCCTCTGGAGCAGACTTGTGGACCGATAAGGCCTCTGGAGTAGACTCATGGACAGACGAGGCCTCTGAACCAGATTCGTTGATAGACGAGGTCTCTGGAGCAGACTTGTGGACAGATGAGGCCTCTAGAGCACAGCGTGCTGCCCACACACTGAAAATGGCGATGGCCATTACAGGCAGCACAGTAGATAGTGGGGTGTCTGTTGACCTTGAGGGTGCTGATGCTATGGACTTATGGCTTGTGAATGTGGGCTCTGTGTGGCTTGGGAGCGTGGGCTCTGCGTGGCTTGGGAGCGTGGGCTCTGCGTGGCTTGGGAGCGTGGGCTCTGCGTGGTCAGCTGATATGGGAGGTGGTTTGAGAAGGTCAGAGGGGACCTGGTGAGATTCTGGTAGAACAACAGTTTTTTGACTTGACTCAGGGAGGCCTGCCGTGGCCGCACTTGACTCAGGGAGGCCTGCCGTGGCCGCACTTGACTCAGGGAGGCCTGCCGTGGCCGCACTTGACTCAGGGAGGCCTGCCGTGGCCGCACTTGACTCAGGGAGGCCTGCCGTGGCCGCACTTGACTCAGGGAGGCCTGCCGTGGCCGCACTTGACTCAGGGAGGCCTGCCGTGGCCGCACTTGCCGCACTTGACTCAGGGAGGCCTGCCGTGGCCGCACTTGACTCAGGGAGGCCTGGGAGGCCTCGTGGCCGCACTTGACTCATGGAGATCAACTGTGGCTTGGCTTGGCTCCTGGACAACAGCTGCAACTTGACTTGGTTCATGAAGAACAACCGCGGCTTGGCTTGGCTCATGGACGACAGCCGCAACTTGACTTGGCTCAGGGAAGACAGCAGCAATTTGACTTGACTCGTGAAGATCTGCTGCAACTTGGCTTGACTCAGGAACAACATGGCTAGACTCAGGAGCAACATGGCTTGACTCGTGGGGAACAGCTGTGACTTGGCTTGACTCGTGGGGCACAGCTGTGACTTGGCTTGACTCGTGGGGAACAGCTGTGACTTGGCTTGACTCGTGGGGAACAGCTGTGGGGAACAGCTGTGACTTGACTCGGGGGGAACAGCTGTGACTTGGCTTGACTCGTGGGGAACAGCTGTGACTTGGCTTGACTCGTGGGGCACAGCTGTGACTTGGCTTGACTCACGGAGAACCACAGCTGTGTCTTGGCTTGACTCGTGGAGAACAGCTGTAACCTGGCTTGGTTCGTGGAGAACAACAGCTGTATCTTGACTTGACTCGTGGAGAACAACAGCTGCATCTTGGCTTCACTCGTGGAGAATAACAGCTGTATATTGGCTTGATTCATGGGGAACAGCTGTGTCCTTGCTTGACTCATGGAGAACAGCTGTAACTTGGCTTGATTCATGGAGAACAGTAGCTTTGGCTTGACTTGACTCTGTTGCTTGACTTGACTCTGTTTCTGTTGCTTGACTTGACTCTGTTTCTGTTGCTTGACTTGACTCTGTTTCTGTTGCTTGACTTGACTCTGTTTCTGTTGCTTGACTTGACTCTGTTTCTGTTGCTTGACTTGACTCTGTTTCTGTTGCTTGACTTGACTCCGTTTCTGTTGCTTGACTTGACTCCGTTTCTGTTGCTTGACTTGACTCCGTTTCTGTTGCTTGACTTGACTCCGTTTCTGTTGCTTGACTTGACTCCGTTTCTGTTGCTTGACTTGACTCCGTTTCTGTTGCTTGACTTGACTCCGTTTCTGTTGCTGTTGCTTGACTTGACACAGGAACAGCAGCTGTAATCTTGCTTGGCTCGGGGGTGGCAGCTGTGACTTTACTTGACTCAGGAAACGCAGCTGCGACTTGACTGGAACCAGGGGTAGCTACCATTTTAGCTGCCCATACAGCCATGAGGGGTGAGTCCAGTACGTGAGCCATCAGGTGGAGACAGCGACCATCTGGCTTGGAGACAGCGACCATCTTGTCGAGTGGCTCTGGGATGGTGGCCATCTTGTGAACAGGTTTGGGGATGGCGGCCATCTTGTGGACTGGCTCTGGGATGGCGGCCATTTTGTGAGCAGACTCTGGCGTGGCGGCAGCCATCTTGCGTGCAGACTCTGGCGTGGCGGCAGCCATCTTGCGTGCAGACTCTGGCGTGGCGGCAGCCATCTTGCGTGCAGACTCTGGCGTGGCGGCAGGCGTGGCGTGAGCAGGCCCTGGAGCGGCAGGCGTGGCGTGCGCAGGCCCTGGAGCGGCAGGCGTGGCGTGAGCAGGCCCTGGAGCGGCAGGCGTGGCGTGAGCAGGCTTTGGCTTGGTGGATGTGGCTTGAACCGGCTGTGATATGGGGGCTACTGTGGGATTGCAGGGTCCCTCATCCGCAATCCCAACAGTAAAAGGTGATCCACTTAATAGCAGAGCATTATCCATATATTTTTCCAGTGACCAATGAATTTTCCCTCCAGGTAGGCGGGAACGAACCGGGTCGTTTAATCCGTGGCGGAAAATGTCCTTAAGAGCCACATCATTAAAAGCCACCAGATAGCACAGCTCACAAAACTCCATTACATAGTTCTCAACAGACCGGTTACCTTGGCGAAGGCAGAGGAGACGAGAAGTTGGGTCCATGGTGTGTTGTGAATATAAGCTTCCGCTGGATTCAGGGGAGGCGAAGTATTCTGTAACGTAGGACGCTGAAGCAGGGTTTGAATCCAAATGCAGTTGTTTATTAAAGACAAACACAGTAACATACAGCAAGCAACGGGTCGATAGCCAGGTAATCAGTCCAGAAAGGCAAACTGAGTAAAGGGGTAATCCAGTAATCGACAACGTGACACAGGCTTGGGTTCAGAGCCGTGATAATAGTCCAGAGAGACAAACAAACAGAGAGGGCTAACCGGTGATCGTGGTCGAGAGGCAGGCGTGAGGTCCAAACGTGATAACAGTCCAAACAAGCAACCAAATCCAAACAAGGGTAATCCGAAAACTCGTAAATCCAGAGACAGGCAAAACAGCAACAGGTCATCCAACAGAGTAAACACAACGCTCGGTAAGGCAGACAAACTGGCAATACTTCACCAAGTATAGAGCACATGGTCAGTCTTTAAATAGTGTCAAACAGGAAGTGACAGTAGAAGCAGCAGAGGGAGCATGCAGGCAGTACTGGGGTGAGGGCTCCCTCTGCTGGCTTGGCGTTACAATCTGATTTGTTTGTTGAAGATCGTAATTCAATGAATATTTGGGGAATTCTAAACTCTAATGGAAAGAAATACTACAACAATAAGAAATAAAAATGGGCAATATGACGCCCTTGACGTACTCCAATTTATTAGGATATAAATTAGTAGAAGATTTTTAAGAGTTCTGTACACTGATGCTCAGTTATGTCGAAAGCTTTATGGAAATCTAAAAAAAAAAAAAAAAAAAAAAAAAGCCTCAGATTCCACCAAATCTGAATAATCTAACAAATCCAAAATGAGTCTGATGCAGGGTTGGAAATTAACGAGTGTTTGTGGCAAAAATTCCACTAAAATGAACAAAAATGCCCCATAAATTCAAGACAGAGTAGCAAAAAATGCTCTTGCACAAACGTATTACATCTGTCGCAATTAAAATTAAATGGGAAAATCACTGAAAAATGTGCATTTGTGGAATTACATTCCGATTCGCTCACACTGCATCAGATTGCTTTTGGGCGCTGTTTTGTGCAACATTGAACCTTATAACCAATCAAACGCGTTTCTGTTGAACTTTGGAATGCTTCAGCCAATCAGAGGCACTAGAATTAGTCAGCACTTGAAACTGCTGGAGCTGTTGTTGAGTGTGCACGCATGCACGCAAATTCCCTCATCATAAACAACACAGTGCAACAGATAAGATGTAAATAAAAGATTAATTTGTATGACTTTAGTGATTATAACAGGAGTTATAACTTGCATAACTTGCTTTAGAATAGAATATCATCATGGACCAATATGTTTGTCTGTGATGCCAGAATGTGGCATGCTCAAAACGCAGACACAAAAATGTTTTTATTAGTGCTGTCAAAATAAGCACGCAGGCAATTCGTTTTTCTAGTTTAACGGTGTTTAATATTTAATGCAGTTAACACAGGGGCGGAACTCAGCAGCGGCAGCTCTTAAAGTAATAGCCAAATAACCCAGCTGCTGTAATGTTTATTAATCAAAGAACAAAGAAAAAGAGTAAATCAATGTTTGTAACTTCAAGGATTTGTTTATATTTCATTTAGTATTTAGTGTTTGATAACTTTATTCAATTTCTGTATATTTCCTACTTGATGAAGGGCACAGGTGAATAATGGGTTTATGTGAAGATAACTGTTTTAAGTTTACTTAAATTAGAATTTGTTATTTTTAAGTCTAATAAATGTTCAAATTGATTGCTATTAATTACTCTGTAATGATAAATGGCTATAGTCAATGATTAAATATATGAAAAAAAGAACAATTTCTTTTTTTAGAGAGTCAGTAATATTGGTAGCAGTGATACTTACCTTTAATCACAGAAAAATACTGAATATTAAATTCACCTTCAAACTTATTTAAAATTATGGTGACACCTGCTGAATGATGAGAAGCATGACAACAAAGGGTATGATCACCCCACTGAAAATGGCACACATTAACCAGTTATATATATTTACATTACTAGTACTAGTTTTAAAAAAAAAAAAAAAATGAAAACAGACTTCTTCTAACTAAGATGACCAGATATCTGAAATGAAAACATTTCCTAGTTCAGTGGTCAAAATATCAAAATCTCACTTGTCACCTCCACACTAAAACCACTTAAATAGTACATGGATTGTGAATTTGTATGTTTACTACAGAAATGCTAAAATGTATTTAAAACGCCAAATCGACAGGCTTGGTTTGCTCAAGTGTCACAGTGTGAACTCAAATAGCACACATTTATCCATTAGTAAGCGTTCAGTCGCAAAACTGATCACACACCAGTCAGAATCTCAGGATAGTATTAACAGGTGACTGCTTTACAAATGCATACAGTATAACGCTAAAGAGAAAGCTAGAAGAATCATTGACAAGGTTACTGCTTACACATACAGTAACTACAGTACACAGTAATAGTGCTTTATATGAGGGATGTCACTATTCTGTATTCAGTAAACTGTAGTACCTGCTACTGTCCGATTTATTTGTAGCCTTTAGCTTTTTTAGATGTATTTTTGCAGAACTGAGAGACAACTAAGACAGCGTAGAGAGTTTTGTCAGAAGACCAAAAACTGCTACACTGTAAAAAACAAAAAACAATTTGTTGAGTCAGCTTAAAATAATGTTACCCTGCTGCCTTAAAATTTTAAGTTCAGTCAAATAAGTTTAGTCAACTTCAAATGTTAAGTTGTATTAAGTGACAACTTACATATTTGTGTTTGTTAAACTTAAAGCCTGGGTAATTAACCCAGCTGCCTTAAAATTTTAAGCTGAATCAACTCAAATATCTAAGTTGTCAGTTAGTATAACTTAACATTTCAAGTTGAATAATCTTTTTTTTTGAGTTGACTGAACCTAAAATTTTAAGGGCAGCCGGGTAACAAATTATTTTAAGTTGACTCAACAAATTGTTTTTTACAGTGTAGATGTATGTATGTAATCAACAGTATACTGTATTATGTTACAGTACCTACCAATTTCATATTCAGTTGGTTTGGTTTTTGAACCTTTTCTCCTCTACGATCATCTACCGTAAGATCACTTTATAGTAATGTAATGAAAGTTGGGGAACACAGCATGGAGTTCCTATTCGAAAGGGAAAGTCTCAGGTTACGTATGTAACCACAGTTTCCTAAGAAGTGGAACAAGACACTGTGTCCCTTTGCCATACTTCAGGAATTCCTGCACGTCTTCTTCAGACAAGAAATGGATGACGTTTTTAACAAATGCCCTTTTATGCTCTCGGCCGCACCAGTTGTTACATCATAGGCTGCTGCCTGCCAATGTCAAGTTCATTAGCCCTGTCCCAAGTGGCACCCTAAACCCTTGTGGTCTTCCTATGAGTCCGCACTTTTGTGATGAATGCCGTTTTGACTGTTGGGTAGAAGCACCATTCTGAGTGCTAAAATGACGAATGGGACACCGAACGGTCTCGTGGACTAAATGGACACGCCATTGTCAGTCCATAAGACCACAAGTGCACATTAAGTGTTCCATTTGGGACATTTGTCTATATTCAGTTTAGCAGGGCACAGGCAATTTTATTTTTTGTTGGAAAAAAAAAAGTTGTTTTTTGCTGTTAAAAAAGCGATAGCAGCCACACGGAGAGAGAGAGAGAAAGGCCTGAGCGATAGTTTCTCTTCTCGAGCTACTGTGGACAATATGCGTATGTAAAGACTGCTTTACTAGGAATGGTGCGTGAACGGTATTAATACAGTAAATTCACATTCTCAATTTAACAGATTAGATTTTATTTGTAATAATATTTTACATTATTTCAGGTTTATCGTTTTGGTTCTTAAAAACCAAACCCTGGTCCATCAATGTGTGAAGAAAAACAACAGATTATTATTCAATCTCTGTAATGCCTCAACTAAAGCTGTCATTTTTTCCATTGAGACTTTGAGCTCATAAACTGGCTATCAGGTCAAACTCTTAACCTCAATTTAAATGTCAGTGACTTCTAACTTCTTAATATTTTTTATTATGCAGTTAATGTTTCATAAACGCAAAAAGGAACTTGATTGGTCAGTAGTAGGCTAGAGATGAATTGAACACACATTCTAATAGCTGTTAAAGCAATTCGTATATGTCAGGTGATTTATGATTTATGTGAGAGCAATTTAGATATGTTAATAATAAGCTTGAATATCTTCGAATTGTTCTTGAGATGTGAATGCGTGCAGAGTTCTTCCGCTTCTGACAATAGTTTGGTGTTAAATCAGGTGACTGCCTTGCGTCTATATAAATGCAATAAATGTCTTGTGATTTGATAAGAGCAACACTATAGCTTTAAATCAAAATGTAATATGATAAGATGAGGATGATGTTGTTTTCAGATGTCCAGAGCCCATGGCTGAGCTGGTCCAGAAGTTGATCCACTTTGGGCAACCTGTTAAACACAAAACTATATTAATATATATATATATAAACAAAAATTTAAAGTGACAATTGATTAACAAGGTATAACCCTCAAAGACTGAAATAGTCGCCCGCGGCTAAAAATAACTTTTGTTTAATATATTTAATAAATTTTGAACCGCTAATACAATCTAAATGAGATTCTCAGCTTTTTCCAATATCACATGCATCTCATTTGGATTTTCAGAGGCTCTGTAGTGAACGTGATTACATCATCAAATTTTGATCGCATTGATTCGTCAGAAGAAAACAATGCATTTTGTTCTTCTGAGCCAAACAGGAACGATTGTTGACACTTAGTCCCATCCCCGTGCCCAGATTGGTTCAAACTGTCATCTATTCAACCAATAAACATAAGTTTTGGACTTTTGAACCACCAACAGTGTTGGGGAAAGTTACTTTTAAAAGTAATGCATTACAATTTTGCGCTACTTCCTGAAAAAGTAACTAATTACGTTACTTAGTTACTTTTTATAGAAAGTAATGCGTTACATTACTTTTGAGTTACTTTTTACATCTGGGCAGGGCTTGCTTCTTTGTTTTTAATATAAAACAATTCTAATGTAAAAGCCATTTTACACCAAAAGTGAAATGAATTCACCTCAGGCTGAAAGAAAAGTACATTTATGCATGAGATCACTCTTCAGCTATTAAAAAAATGAAGCACAAATGTTAGTTTATCTAAAGTAATTTTTGCTTATTACTATGATTGAATTGCATCATCGAAGGTCAGCAGCAAAGAAACCAGTTAATAAAATGGAATTAAATACATAAAGGCTATTTAACATATTTAATTATTTTAGGGTTGCGTCATATTCTGAGTTTGCATTTCACTGTTTTTATTAATTTCGAGGAATACTGAATCTGTTTTTTGTGAGTGAGATGAATTAATACATGTTCACATTTAGTCTAGAATACAGTAACATCATGTTTACTCCCAATTTACCGACAGGAGACTTGTCAATCAATAAATGGGGAAAAAAGTAACTAGCGTTACTTATTTGAAAAAGTAACTAAAGATATTTTCTTATAAATTAAAAAGTAATGCATTACTTTACTAGTTACTTGAAAAAAGTAGTATTACTGTTACTAATGTTACTTGTAATGCGTTACCCCCAACACTGACCACCAATTAACATGTTTCTTTGGAAATCTGAACAAACTCAAAGTGAAAAGTAAAATGCGTCATACGCGCATGAAAACAAACACAAAATAACACATTTGCATGATTTCACTTGTGCCGGTGTTTTCTACTTGCTGCATGGTTTGCGTTTGTTGTTCATACACTGATTAAAAATTATATCTCTCTGAAAAAAACTTTTTTTTTTACTGTTTTGTTATTATGTAACACTGTTTCCATTTACTTTTCTTCCTAAACATTTTTGAACACATCTATATTGTCAGTAAACTAAGTTGACCTGTTTTTCCCTGAATCGCGCCTATAACAATATTGTAATAAATGGCTATAACTTGCTTGGGGAATGTTATATGTAGATAAAATTTTATTTGGAAGTGTAAAACACCCAAATACAACTTTCTAAAGAAAAAAATCCAAACTTGAGGAGTTTCTGTTCGAGTACACAGTAAAAAACCTCCACTTGTTGCTTGCGATTTTCTTAAAAAGTTTAGAAATTCATTCATTCTTACAGAAGACACAAGGAAAATTGGGACTTAAATTAGCTGACTGCTAGAATAGGTCTGAAAAAGTAAAGAAAAGTGCAGGTGTATCAGGTGCCCTGAAAATGTTCTAGGTCTTTAAGGGTTAAAGGACTTTTTACCATATTTATTTTAATTAAGGATTCATTTAATCTAGATTTGGACTTAAAAAGCACAAATGGCTTCCTGTAATTCTCATACCATCTTTGTGAATTGTGTGGCGCAGGCCAGACATGCCCGTTCTGGGGTGGCAGGGCTGTTCAGCTGGAACGGGCCGGTTAAACCTGCATCTTTTCGGGCAGCAGTCACAGCGTCTTTGATAGCCAAGAATACAGAACTGCCCAGAAACACACACGGCTCTCCAATTCCCTTAAGCAAGAGGATGGGAAAGGTTTAGTTTGCAGTGACGTGACATCTACAACAGATCTGGAAAACACTAAAATGGTACGAAAAATCGTAACTGGGGCACAACATAAGCATTTATATGTGAAGTGAACAACAACGATTCCACAAAATCGAAAAAAAAAGGACTCTGATATAAACTAAAACTTGAAAGAGAAAATGAGTGAATTACCTTTGATGAATAGATGGCGTGAGGGTTGGCTGAGCCGGCTAAAAGGTAGACGTTAAACTTCAGAGGGATGTCACAGAAGGACGGGATCTTGTACTGGCCCGGTCCACGTGTGTACAGAACACCCGACGGAGAAAACTTGAGCTCCTCCATGGTGTAGAGACCCAGACCCTGCGTGAACGCTCCCTCAATCTATCATAATATGAAAAAATTGAAATATGAAAAATTTTTTGCTCAAAATTTACTCTTGGACCTGACGCAAAGGGAGCTAACACTCATCATACTGGGTAAAAATAATGGCTAATAATGAGATATATCTATTAACCACTGGTGTATGCATTATATATTTTAAAAATAAACACAAAATTATTTTTTAGTAAGAGAGGAAACATCGTATAGATCTTACCTGACCAATGTCAATGGACGGATTTATACTTCTGCCAATATCAGCAACGATATCTGTCCTCAAGGTCTATGAGTAATGATACAGTATGTCAGATGAGTTTTACAGTAACTAGACAGCAGAAAATGTACATCATTACATCTGGATTTACCCTGTATTCTCCGGTCAAACAGTCCAGCTCAACCTCACTGCAACCCACCGCATAGGTGAAGTAAGCGTACGGCTTGCCTTCCTGCTTCTCCCAGTCCATGTCTAGATCTTGACCTCTGAATACAGACAAAACTCTCATTAAGCATCAAAGAAATCCTCCATGTTTTGACTACTTTTAAGCTTTAGTTTTTTTGAAGATCACACTGTTGACAAACACTCCTTTTAATGTCTCAAAGTATATTTAAAAAGCAAAAACTCTCCTTTAAAATAAATTTTGATAGTTTACTTGTAGAATCCCGTGGCTGACAGACTGATCTTCTCCAAAAATGCTGCTGTTATCTTTAAAGACATAATTAAATAAATATGTAAAAATCAAATATATAAACATACATAATACATTTATATAAAAAAAATATTAATAATAATAATAATAATAATAATTAAACATGGCCTGTAACACATGGGTTTGAACAGCTTATTGCTTTAATATAAAAAAAACACCAACATTTAGTAATAAATAGTAACAACTGTATTAAATGTAATAAATACTTTTTAAATAAAACACTATGGAAAACCATTTCTGTCACATAATAAAACTTAAAAGTAATTCTGACAAAATGATCTCACAATTTAGACTTTTTTCTCGAGGCTTATATCTCGCAATTCAGACTTTTGTGAGATAGGAACTCGCAATACTGACTTTTAAAAAGTCAGTATTGCGTGATATAAACTAAAAATTCTGAGAAATACATTTCAGAATTCTGAGAAATAAAGTCAGAACTGCAAGATAAAAACTCTTTAAAAGTTCTTTTTTTTTCCAATTGCAAGTCAAGTCAGAATTGTAAAATATGAACTCGCAATTCTGAGAACATACGAGTCTTCCCCCTCAGAACTGGAATTTATAACTCGCAATTGTGAGTTTATATCTTAAAATTCTGAAAAAAAAAAAAACAATCAGAATTGTGAGAAAAAAAATCTAAATTGCAATAAACTCGCAATTGTGAGAAAAAAAAAAATCAGAATTGCAATTTTTTCTTGGAATTGCAAGTTCATATACTGCTTTATTTCTCGCAACTGCAAGTTCATATCCCGCTATTTGTGAGAGATGAACTCGCAGTTGCGAGTTATAAAGTCAGAATTGCACAATATAAACTCACAATTCTGAGAAATACATTTCAGAATTCTGAGAAATAAAGTCATAATTCTGACTTTTCCTGATTGTGCGTTATCAAGTCATAATTGTAAGATCCCCCTCAGAACTTGCGTTTATAACTCACAATTGATAGTTTATTAATTCTGAGGGGGACAAAAATCAGAATTGCAAGGAAAAAAAAAAAAGAATTGCGATATATAAACTCGCAATTGCGAAAATAAAAATTCTCACAATTGCGAGTTCATATCCCGCTATTCTGATTTTATAACTCAAATTTGGGGGTTTATATCTCACAATTCTGAGAAAAAAAAAATCTGAATTACAAGAAAAAAAGAGAATTGTGAGTTTTTCCTGGAATTCTGACTTCATTTCTCGCAATTGCGAATTCTGATTGTATAATTTGCAATCGTGAGTTTATATCTTACAATTCTAAGAAAAAAAAAAAACAATTGAAAAATAAGAATTGTGATATATAAACTCACAGTTGCAAGAAAAAAACATCTGAATTGCAAGTTCATATCCTGCTACACTAATTTTATAACTTGCAATTATGAGTTTATCTCATAGAATTCTGACTCCATTTCTCAGAACTGCAAGATTATAGTGCACAATTCTGAGAAACAAGTAAAAATTGCAAGATTCGCATTTGCGAGAAAAAGTCAGAATTGTGAGATAAGAACTTGCAATTACCTTCCATAAAACACAAATATATTATTATTAATATATAATTATGAATATATATAAAAATATATTTAATATATTAAATGTATCAATAAAATATTAAGCAAATAATAAATTACAAATTGAATCTTCTGCCAAATAACATAGTTAATTTAACTTTAAATATTAATATATAATGATTAATACAAGTCAAGTAATGTGCAACTATTTCAGAACTGTATTGAACGTGGCTGATTCTATCAGATTTTAAAATCAGAACTATGTGTGCCATCCATATAAGACATTTTAGCACAAATAGTTGTACCCATCATTTTATTTTGAATCAAAAATAATAATTTTTAATAGTTTGTCCACTTTACCCAGTCTTGCCATGTTCCCTTAGGATTCTTCTTTCTGACTGGTTCTAGTCTGCTGTACAGTATTTGGCAGGCATCCTGCAAAAGTATCATTTAAACAATCCAAAAACAGACATTAAAACATGATTTCTTCAAACGTTCCTCCTATAGACAAGATAAATAAATCTAGAATGATCTGATGCTTCAAAATCTGGTGTTCGATACCTTCACGGCCATCCCATTAGCATCAGTACCAAAGGACGCACCAGATGGGGAGGTATTTGGGACGCACTGTGTGCTGGTCTCAGAAATGTGGATCAAAGTAGTAGGAATATTCAGCTCTCGACTCGCCACCTGTGAGAAAACAGCTGAGATCAGCCCAAAAACTATGAAATGGCTACAGATACATGCAAAAAAGCTGAAAGTGCTACCTGTTGAATCTTAGTGTGTACGCCCTGGCCCATTTCCGTCCCGCCGTGGCTCACTAGCACAGTCCCATCCTTATAAATATGCACGAGAGCGGCAGCCTTTGTTAAAAAAACAAATGAAGACACCAACAGATCATTTGGGGTTCAGTTAAAAAAACGTACGAGAGACTGTGGCGTGTTTTAGGAGATTGTAACCTGGTTGAGGAAGCCATCAGTGAACCCAATGCCAAATCTGACGGGTACAATGGCGATTCCTCTCTTTCTGAACTGGTTCTGCTGGTTAAAGAGATCGATGGCCTGGCGGCGCTGCTTGACGTCAGCTTTTTCCATGCACTCGTTCCAACAGCGAACGAGATTCTCCGGGTCGAACTCCATCTTGTAGGGAGTGAGGGAAACTTCCTTGTACATGTTAATCTCCCTGATCTGCAAAAATGAAATAAAAATGACCAGAGATGGAAAAAAAACCCCAATGGGGCAAGAGCAAAAGATGTTTTTGTGACACTGACCTCTTCAGGCAGACGCCCGAGTTTGAGTGCAACATTATCGATCATACTTTCAACAACCAGCAAGCACTGGGGCACACCGAACCCTCTGAACGCAGTGTTGGAGGGCAGGTTGGTCTTGCAGGCCGCAGATCGTCCACGCAGGTTTATGATGTTATAGGCGTTATCGAGATGCAGGAGGATCTTCTCTGCCACCTGAAAGAGTAAAATTTAAGAATAGTGATACAGTATACATACTGTAAATTCATACTATATGTTCTCCAATGATTTTCACATAGCTGTCTATAAGAAGGCAAGTCATCTCACCAGTACGGATTCATCTGCTGCATTTCCAGCATTGGCGTAGTATTGGAAATCAGCTGCCGTTATCCTCCCGTTCTTCATAAAGCCTACCTGTTGGGGTCAAAACATGCAAATAAATTACATGAATACAGATTGCATAATATATATATATATATATATATTTAAATGTCAGTGTTTATTAGCTGTTGTAGGATTAAATGTACAGAAAAAGCACTAGCCTTATATTTTGCCCACACTGGGTGGCGTCCTCCGGTTATTAGCATGTCTTCTCCTCTCTCTAAAACACATCGTACTGCACGTCCAGTTCTAAACAGAGAAGGAAAGAAAGTGTTGTACTTGCCAAACTGCTGCATAGTAAAAATCCTAATTTGGTAAATACAAATTTATTGAATCTTTGATGAATCTTCCATTCTGTTGTTTGTGTCCTTATTTCAACTTACTTCCAAGCAGCGACTGCAGTGATGGAGGCCAAAATGGCAGTTTTGGTGACCTTGCCTCCGAAGGCTCCGCCTATTCGCTTAACGTGACAAGAAACACGATTGGACGGGATTCCCAGTGTCTCAGCTACTGCCTCCTATAACAGATTAGAATGAAAAATATCTATTTCTTGTACATGTTTATGATCTGCAAGAAATAAAATAAAATAATTTGAATTGCAAAAATGTTTTTATAAATGTTTATCTCCTTAATATGAAAAAATTAAAGTAAAAAATAAAATAAAAATAAAATAAAATAAACTCCTACAACAAATAGGAGCCAACAATCTTTCTTGTACAAGTTTATTTCCCTGGCCAATACAATAAATAAAATTGTAAAACAATAAATAAAATAATAAAAAGACATAATAAAACAAATAAATATTTAAAAAAAATAACAATAAAAAACAGAACAACATAAATGTCTCACCTACTAACTCCTAAAATTAATTGAAACAAACTTTTGAATATGTTTTTATCTCCATAATCTGCAATAAATAAAGTAAAATAAAATAAAAAATAATAAAACAAAAATAATAAAATAAAAATAATAATAGCTGTTGACACCTACAATGATTAGGAATGTTTAGGATTAGGAATGTTCTTGTACATGTTTATCTCCTGATCTGCCAAAAAGAAAAATAAACAAAATAAAATAAAATAAAATAAAATAAAATAAAATAAAATAAAATAAAATAAAATAAAATATACAACAAATAGGAACCAACAAACTTTCTTTACATGTTTATTTCCCTGGACTGCAAAACATAAAATAATGCAATGAATATAATGAAACAAGATAAAAAATTTAATATAAAAATAAATAAAGTGTAATAAAATAAAATATTAATAATAAAAACATAATAAAACAAACAGATATTTAAAATAAATAAATAAATAAAATTACATTAAAATAAATAAATAAATATCTCACCTACTAACTCCTAAAATTAACTGAGAAAAACTTTTTTGTACATGTTTAAAATTAAAGGGGAAAAAAAAAAAATTAATTAATCTGCAAGAAATAAAATAAAATACTAAAAAGTTTCAGCTACTGACTCAAAATAGGAACCAACAAACTTTCTTGTACATATTTATCTCCCTGGCCTGCAAAACATAAAATAATACAAATGAATATAATTAAAACAAAAATATAAATACATAAATAAAAAAATAAATAAAACAAAGTTTGAGCTACTGACACCTACAGTGACTAGAAACAAATATCCTTATACATCTTCTCGTCTGCAAAAATAAAATAAAATAAAATAAAATAAAATAAAATACCAACAAACTTTCTTTTACATATTTATCTTTTACATAATAGACTGAATATAATTAAAAAACAAAATTAAAAAATATAAGAAAATAACTAATAAAATGTAATAAATAAAACATAGTAAACCAAATAAAATAAGAATAAAAAAAAAAAAAAAAAAAAAAAAAAAAAGCCACAGCTTTAGTCCTACTACGAATTGGAACAAACAAACTTTCTGCATGATCTATCAGCTTAATTGCATTAATAATTACATAGATAGATATAAATTTATATAAGATATAAATCCTACTTGTGTAAATGCTGGGTGTTGGGTGGATAAATAAACTTTCATCTCTTTCTCTTCCCCAACTGGAATGACCAGAAAACTCTGTGTTTCCAAGTAGAAATGCTCCTGTCCTCCAATCCGAATCTCTCCTGTGAACCATGCAGAACTGTGTTATAAACCATGAATGAAGGGAAGATCAGAAAGGAAGAGTATCTTACCTTCATACACTTGTTCGGCCTCTCTCAAACCCTTTTCCACATCTCCTCGCTCAATTAGTCTCTTAGGTAGGAAGAAAGACTCTTTCTCAATGGCCTCCTAAAAACAAGATCCAACAGCAGCTCTGTAAGAATGCAATGATGTTAGGTGAGAAAAATGAGAGCGGAAAATTAGTTCTTCTCACCTCCAAAGTGAAGATGCGATCCTGCAGATCTTCGTAGCTGATCTTCACTGCTGCCGCACCACGTTTAGCGTGTGCTTTGGAATCTGCGACCACGGCGCAAACCATCTGACCAACACAGGTAACCTGAGGATGCAGAAGAGTTTAAGATCACAAATTCTGTCTTATTTTGTATAAGTTTAATACACAATTAAAATAATCAAAGAAATAATATATATTACACACACCTCATCTTCAACCAGCAGCTCTTCATTATATCCTGAGAAGGGTCTGAACTTTTTGCCTGGTATGTCTTTAGTGGTGATTACGTCCACCACACCGGGCAGCTTCAGAGCTTCACTAAAGTCAATGTGACTGTGACGGTAAAAAAATATAATCATTTAGATGTGAAGTTACTCATTTATTCCGTTGCTGGGTTCAATTCAGTGTCAAAGTAATAAACAACTATGACTTATTATTTAATAAATAAATTAATATTAATTTCCTTATCAGCAAAGGCTATATTAATGACAAAAAACATAAATAAAAATATATGTATATTGCAATATTAGGATTAAGTCTACATTTCATCACAGTGAGTAAATAAACAATCAAACAAAAAAGTCCATTGTCATATTAGCATTGAAAGATATATTTATGAAAATAAATAAATAAATATTTATAAATATATCCTTAAAGATTAATATGGAAATAAATAAATATTTATTTATTTCCATATTAATCTTTAAGGATATATTTATGAAAATAAATAAATGGTCATATCACCACCAAATGTTATATTTATGATAATGAATGAATGAATGAATGAATGAATAAATAAATAAATAAATAGTCATATCAGCATCAAAGGTAATATTTATGACAATAAATAAATTAATTAATCAATAAATATATTTATTTATTAATTAATTAGCTGTCATATCAGCATTAAAGGTTATATTTATGACAATAAACAAATAACTAAATAATAAAATAAATAAATAAATAAATGGTCATCAGCATCTATGGTTATATTTATGACAATAAAAATCAATCAATAAATAAATAAATAGTCATATCAGCATCAAAGGTAATATTTATGACAATAAATAAATAAATTCATTCTTTAAGGCTATATTTATGACAACAAATAAATAAACAAACAAATGCATTGCCATATCAGCATCAGGATCCCATATCAGTATAGCTTATATTTATGACAATAAATAAATAAATTGAATTAATTAATAAATAAATAAATTCATTAATTAACTAATCAATAAATACATTAATTAATTAGCTGTCATATCAGCATTAAAGGTTATATTTATGACAATAAACAAACAAATAAATAAATAAATAAATGGTCATCAGCATCTATGGTTATATTTATGACAATAAATAAAAATTAATAAATAAATAAATAAATTAATTAATTAATTAATTTAGTCTTTAAGGCTATATTTATGGCAACAAATAAATAAACAAACAAATTCATTGCCATATCACCATCAAAGGTTATATTTATGACAATAAATAAATAAATAAATAAATAAATTCAGTCTTTAAGGCTATATTTATGACAATAAATAGATAAATAAATTCATTGCCATATCAGCATTAAAGGTTATAAATATATATATATATAAATAAATACTCCCATATCAGTATAGGTTATATTTATGACAATGTATTAATGAATAATTAAATAAATAAATATATATATATTCATTGTCATATCAGCCTTAAAGGCTATTTTAACAACAATAAATTAATAAATAAAAACTTGAGAATTCCATTTTTGAGATTGTAATTTAATTTTACTTGTAAACAAAAAAACAACGATATTTAGAAACTTAGAAAATTTAGAAATTTTTTTAAATAAATAAGTAATATATTTTTGATTATGCATAGTGTGTGCACACGTCTTACGTGATTTTGGCGTGGGCCCTGGAGCTTGTCACGATCACGAGGCAAAGTTCATCGCTGGTATGCGGTAGGTCATCACAGTAGACGGCCTCTCCTGTAGCGTGGCTCAGACCTGACCGGTGCATCATGGGTCGTCCCACCGGATCTTGACCAGACTGACCCTCCAAGACATTCTACACACAAAAAACACACACTGCCCACTGTTTACCTTCTACAAGTTCAGAGTTCTTGCTTTTTGCTGGCCTTTAACTAAAAAAAAAAATCAGATACGGACCAGAAATAACAGGTAGAGAAAAAGGAAACAGGTTCGGGAATGTTGCAAGCAGGATTTGAACACAAATTTCCCATTTGAGCACCATGAGACCATGATCTTGCTCATTTATGGACAGCTACTATAAAAACACACATGATGAAAGACCACATAGCTCTACCTGAAACTCTTGGTAGCCAGGCTGGATGTGTTTAGGGAGAGGCTGAATCGCACTTTGCATCTTTTGGGGTATTTCACCCTGAGTCACATCCTGTAAAAAGAGACACGCATAAATAACAAACAAAATGAAACTCCATGTGATAACGATTTCCTAAAGTGGTTCATACCTTTTCCTTCAGGTGTTGGAGGATGAGCAGGTTGAATTTAAAAAGCAAGCTCAAAGTCAGGGATCTGCGAAAGTCCACTTTCCCGCCTGGAGCCGACGGCGCAAGTTTGATCTCATCAACCAGCACGCTGTACGCATCGCTTAACGTCGCCTCCTCCCAAGGCCTTCGAGAATGGAAAAAAAGGGTTAAAGCACAAAAACAACACAAATTTTACTCCTACCCCAAAATTTAGCCAACTTAACTTTTACTCCAATTCCAAAGGAAATGCATGTCGTACCTTCCTACAATCTGTTGGCACGCTTGGTCGGCGCTGACGATGGTGGCTCCCACTCCTCCGTAATAAATACTGATCTCCTTCACTACATTTGAGTTGTCGTTGAACCAAACGCGCATCCCAGCATTCACCGTAGCTAGTGCGTTTTCCTTACGCGGGGCGTGTCGGAAGGCATGGACGATCTCGTTCTGGGGAAAAAAACATGATAAGCTTGTAAATAATGCTCAAAGCACTGAAACTAGCCGACGGTTGATTTCTTACCGGTCTTGAAGCTGGAATGAAAACGGACAACACTATCTCGTCTGGCTTTAGAATAGTCTTTGCAAATCCAAGGTAAAAATCTTTATCGATAGGTACTCTCCTTCGTCCATCTGAAATGGATATTCAAATAGAAAAGTGAAATGCATGTCAGGAAAACATGACTGAAGTGCATGAATACACTCATAAATATAGCTGCAAGCAGTGATTAATCCAGGTAATTTACCATAGAAATATTTTTTTTTAAATGTTTAGAACTGTTATAGCACCAACTGTGGTCTGATGTCCTTAAAACATTGCATGCTTGTTCAGAATCGCCTGTCGCAAGTGCTCAGCAGGTTTTGTGAAGTTTTGAGCTTTCCTTTAGGCTTTATAGGATTTTACGTAAATTTGGACAGGCCCCTTTTCTAAGCGACCCTGCTATACCTTCCCAAAGAGTAAATTTCAACTTTTTATGATAATTATTGACCTAGAGAGTCCAGAGAATTGTACCGCAACTCAACGAAGGGAAACAAGATACAATTCTAATTTCAATATTATTTCTTCTTCGGCCAGCAGCTATATCACCCTGCAGTCCAAGACTGGTTGCCCACTGAAGCTAAGCAGGGTTGAGCCTGGTCAGTACCTGGATGGGAGACCTCCTGGGAAAACAAGGTTGCTGCTGGAAGTGGTGTTAGTGAGGCCAGCAGGGGGTGCTCACCCTGTGGTCTTTGTGGGTTGTAATGCCCCAGTGTAGTGATGGGGACACTATACTGTCAAAGAGCACCGTCCTTTGGATGAGACATTAAACTGAGGTCCTGACTCTCTGTGGTCATTAAAAATCCCAGGATGTCCTTTGAAAAAGAGTAGGGGTGTAACCCTGGCATCCTGACTAAATTTGCCCACATCATTCTCCCTTCAAATGTAAAGCGCTTTGAGTGCCCAGAAAAGCACAAGGAATTATTATTTGACACATAACGACCCTAGGACTATTTCGCAAAAGTAGGTTTTTAACAATGTGATTGACAGCAGTGGTTCTACAGGCAAACTTGTCTGGAATTAGGAGTTCTACAATATGATATGATTAATGTGTGTGGCTGATTTCTTTCAGATTTCTCACAGACCTTTCAGGCCATGAGTCGAACAGGCCCAGCGAGTTTTCTTCCAATCGGCTCATAGGCGCTCATAATTCATTGCCAATGGCGGCCATATTTTTTGAGATACGCAAATGTCCTTATAGCCACTTGTGGCAATTCGGACCAAGACCGTGCACATCGATTTTCATGTTGATAGGACAAATGTATTTTTTTCCCTCTCATAGCGCCACCAAGTGGCCAAGCTCTGCATTTTTTTCCCTGTGACCTCAGTGTTCTGCATTTGGTGGAGATATCTCACTCCGTTCAGGAGTTTTAGGCATTTTACTAAAAATGGCCCTGCTTATTTTGAACGTTTTGGCGTCCCTTCGCAACAGTGAGTTGAAGGTTTTTGTGAGGTGAAAACCTAGGACTAGTTCGCAAAAGCAAGATTTTCACAAATATGTGGAAAAAACAAAAATTTCGCCAAGGGTCATGATCAAATCTGAGGTGTGCATTTTGTCCAACGGATTCAAGCGACATAAGACACTTGAGTCAGCATCTGACGGTTTAGGAGTTATAAGCAATTACGTACTTTTGATCGCTGTAGCGCCCCCCGTCAGGCTGGTTGGGGTGAGCTTTGGTCACATTGTAGGCAGTGTGAGTCCTACCATCCCTCCAAGTTTCAAGTCTCTACGACTTATGGTTTGGTCTGCACTATCAGTTTTAGGTGGAGATCGCTAATCCGTGACCATTCTAACAATTACAACAGGGTTTCAGCACTACGTGCTTGAACCCCTAATTAATGCAAAATGTGGAATTTCAAGCAGTTTCAGCTGTGCTCTGCAGTGTGAAATTTCAATATCACCCTGAATTAAAATATTATAAATTATATAGGAAGTTGGGTTACCTTTAGAAAGTGCCACTAGAGTGCATCTCCCAGCAGCTAAGACAGGCGTCAGGTCAGAGTTCGGAAATGCGCTCACAATATTGCCACCCAGTGTCTACATATGTTAACAAACCACAAAAATAAGAAATATAAATAAATAAAATAAAAACTAAATTTAAACTAATTCGATTTTGACTACTGACAATTGAACATTTAAAAATAAAATTAGGGTCGGGCGATTTTTCAGATTTTATCGATTTATTTGAATTTAATGTTTTGCCACAATTTTATTTTTTAGAAATCGAGGAATTGTGATTTTGTATAGAATGCACTTTTTAAAACTATTTAATATTTACAATAAAGTTATTTTTTATTATGTGTTTATTTAAAATGATTTGAATTATGCTTTGTTTATGACTTTCTAATTTAATTTGGGGTTTTAATGTTCAAATATAATTAATTTGCACATAACAGAAAACACTTAAACACTAAAACTTATTTTAGAAATAAAAATGATTTTAAATTAACAATTAAATTAATAAAAAGTGTTATGCTTACTGTTGATCAATCTTGTTATAGTTAACTAAAACTATTAAAAATTGCTTTTAGTGATTGAAATAAAGATTAAATAAAGTAAAATATAAATAGAAGTACTCGATTTTTTTTTTCTACTATAAATGAAAAATATAACAAAATCACAAGAAAATTACTAAATCTTACACTAAAATTAAAATCATATACATTAATATATATATTTATTTTTTCACTGAACTCACTGCCATGAGTGAGTAAATTTGTGAGTGTAGCAAGAGTGATGTTGTGCATTCAGGTACTGTTTACACTTACAGCCACGTTTCGGATCTGCTGTCCGCCCACAAGGTTTATCTGCTGGAGCAGAGCCCGAAACATGTGTGTGCTCTCCGGTGGGAAATCATTTATACTTTTCTCCAACACACTCTTCAGAACCGTCATACTGCATCCCGCTCCAACACACACACCTACAAATACAAACCACTCATTAACGCTTGCAGAATATCAGTTCCTTAAAGGGGCAGTTCACGCAAAAATAAAAATTCTGTCACAATTTACTCAAGTTTTTCTGAAGAGACTGGTTTTCCTGTGCTTTAAATAAAACTTGGTGCTCGTGAGACTAGCATATTCTCACTGGAGTCTACGCTACTTTATCACAAACGCATGTACGTTTTTTTAACGAAAAAACTACAGATTACAGTTTATAAAGTTTAAAAAAAAAATAGATATTTTTCTAACACTGATGCATCAATTCACTTCAGAAGGCCTTTATTAATCTCTGGAGCCATGCGGAGCACTTTTTATGATAGATGGACTTTATTGGGCTTCAAAATCTTAACACCCATTCACTGCCATTATAAAGCTTGGAAAAGCAAGGACATTTTTTAATATAACTCTGATTGCATATGTCTGAATAAAGAAAGTCATATACACCTAGGATTGCTTGAGAGTGACTAAATCATGGGGTAAGTTTCATTTTTGGGTGAACTATCCATAAAATACAAATAAATACTAGTATATTAATAGTATATAAAATGCTATTAAAAAAGAAAAAAAAAAAAAAAACCTGCTCATATGCTAACACACATACCCTCAGGTTTTTGGTTAACCTTGAACAGTTCTGGCACTCGTGTTGGCGAAATTATTACAGGATGGAAGATACCCTTGAACTTCATATCCAGACCTGTAAAGTAAAATAAAATAAAATAAAATAATTAAAAATAAAGGAGAAATCCTTATTAAACAACAGAGTAAAACGTCATAGTAGCTGATAATAACAAATTATCAAACAAAAATTGGAGTTTACTCTATTTGAGTTTTTTAGATTTGGCCTAATTTGCCCATACGCAACCTATGTTGGTGTTGCCCATGACAAGAGGGGCTTGTGGGTAATCAGTCTTCAGCTGTAGCAGCTCGTCTAGAGATCCTGGGCTGATCCAGGTCATTCTCTCCCCACAAAACCTCTGAGTGGTCTGATCCTTGATCTCTGCCAGTCTCTAAATGCCAAAAAGCAGAACAGACCATGATTACACAACAAACAAACGTGTTGTTTAGCTGATAACAACACCTGAACTTCTGGCAGGCTGCTAATCAAAGCCTAAAACAGAATTAATAATAAACTAAAACCAAATGATCCTTTGTTAAACCTTGCTTAAACTTTATTTAAAATCTTGTAGTCATCATTACATAACCTACTTTATAGTGAAGGCAAATGAACGGTTTGGAACAAACCATGAGCTCAGGGGGGAAGATCAGATCCTGGGTTGGGTCGAGGGGAAGCAGGTCATCTTTATTAAACAGTTCTGGTTGACCCTAATAAACACAGGAATAACATCATTTAATACACTGAGCACAAGTGTTTTAAGAACTTAAGTTTGATTAATTATTGACTAGCAATGTATCAATGCAAACTGCTGTCCCACAACCAGAAAACACATTTTAAAATCATTTCAAGTATTTAAATGTTAGATGTTTACCAAGATCCTTTTATTATCTATTGAAACTATATATATATATATATACACTTTTTTTTTTTTTTTTTTGTACATTAGGAAACTTTATGTAAAAAATGTGTCCCGCATTTTTCATGTCACTACTGAAACAGTGTATGTTTTAGTCTATTGGCTAAGACTAATTTTAGGCCACACGCCTAAATTTATGATCAGGAAATATTCTTGTGTCCCTCTCTCTCATAGCTGCAGGGTGTGAATAGACAGGTCTCATCATTTTTAGGTAAATGTGTTCAAAAGTCTGAAACATCTGTGTGTAACTTTAAGGAACGTCACTACCGAAACACGCTTTTTTTCTGCAATTAAGCACATTTTTGGTGAGTTATTCCATAACAGTTAGTTTTTATATGTGTATCACTGTTCAGAACTGTGGTAGCTAACCATCTGCTGATTAGCATCTTTGAGCTAGCTTCAAAAGTATCTAAAATTGTCACTACCGAAACATTTGGTGGAGTTTCGGTTTGTTTTGTTTTTGGATGTTATCCCATTAAATTGTCACTACCGTAACTGTCACGACCTAAACATGTCATGATTGTTACGTTAGTGACAAAAGGGAACAAACAATCCTTGTGTTTGGGGGAAATAAACAATTTTAGTACAGTTATGCAAATTTTATTTTACTTTAATATGTTTTAGCAGTGTTTATGTGGGTTAAAATTCTGTAATGTGATGTGGTCGCTACTAAAGCGTTACTGTCACTACCAAAAATGTGCAGTTACTACCAACACATGGGATGTTTTGTCAAAAATAAAGTATACTGAATTATCAGAATTATAGCAAAAATATATATTTACAATGTAGATGTAATCAAAATCTTAATAGGTCAATATAACCCTTCCAATTAAATTATTATTATTATTATTATTATTATTATTACAATATTAGAATCAACTGCACAAATACTAGAAATGTGTACCTTGAATATTATACAATTTGCATAGATACAATTGTTCGGATTTTTTTTTTTTTTCAAGAACATCTTGATATAAAATAATCTAAATTTTATAAAATGTATAAAATGTCTTATTAGAAAATGATATTTATTATATATTTAATAACAAAAATGTTGTTTTAAATGTATATGTATAGTACTGTGTGTATGCATATATACATATATAAATATATATACACACACACACACACACATATATATATATATATATATATATATATTTATTTTTACACACACACACACTTAATATAAAAATAAAACTTATATTTTTTTCTTAATATAAAAATAAAACTTATATATTTACAAAATTACTTATGATATATTAATTTATTTTAGGAATATACATATATATATATATAAATATAAATATATAAATTCTATATTACAAATATATATAAATTCTATATGTTGAATCTTATATATGTCTATGTACAATATATATTAAATTGCTATTTCTATATTCTTTATTTTACTTTTTACGAGTATGTACTATAGATTAAATATTAAGCATATAGTTTTGTACTGTTTGGTGTACATTTGTAATTTTATTGGCACAGGTATATTTTACGTACTGTAAGTACATTGGACAGCATGCTTTTACTGCAACTAAAAAGTCAAAGTGCAGCAGTACAATAAAACCACTACAAAAGTGTGTGCAATTCAAGATAAAAAATACTCACATTCTCTATGGGCTCCACAGATCCATTTTCTTTTCCATTTGCCATATTACATGCTGAGCCATTCAACTGGCAACAGTTTTCACTCTGTAAAAATAACATAAAAAGGGGTTTTGCGATTAAGAACCATAAATGAACAAAAAAAAAAAAAAAAAAAAAAAAAAAAAAATTCAGCAACACGCAAATATCAGATATACATCAGGAAACCAAAAAAATAAATTAGCTGACTGTCACGTTGTAAAAGTCACTCTGTAATTCCCAGAATGCTAAATGTCAAGCAAGGGCCATATTGTTTATAAAAAAATAAATAAATAAAACTCATAATGGCTGGCTTTGAGATAAATCGAGAATATTAGCCAGTCAGAAGGGATTGGTTGGGCAGCTCGGAACGAATCCTTAAAGGATCTGTAATGTAATGTCAGATGAATCCCACATGATTCTGCAGCTAAAACGAATTAAATTATGGCTAAATCCAAACAACTGCTGTTCACCTCACAGAAGGTTCTGTAGCCGTCAACGATGGGCCGGTACCCTGTGCATCTGCATAAATTACCTGCAATGGAAACACTCATGATTGATCAAAACCTTACTATGCTTTTTGTGTATTTAAGATGGTGTTTGTTGCCGTACCAGCGAGACCCTGGGTCACGTCCTCCAGGGTGGGCTGTGGGTTGTTTCTCAGTAATGTGTACATGGACATCACCATCCCAGGAGTACAAAAGCCACACTGAGACCCATTAGCCTTTGCTATACGCTCCTGATGAAAAACCAATTGTCAATGATGCATGCAAATGTCCAGAATTAACATATATATAAAAAAAAAAAAACAGACAGGGCTTAAATCTATTCCCAGACTAAAATGTAAATCTGAGCTGTTTCAACTAAAAGAAACTTGCATGTTTATAAAAATTACTTACATTTCTTAATTTAACTAAAATAATATTTATTCTTAATATAAAATCATATTTATTATATATTTAATAACAAAATGACTTATATATCAATTTCTTTTTGAAATATTGTTTTAAATGCATATGTATATAGTATATATATATATGTATATATATAAATAATTATACATATTTTTTTTTCTTATGTATTCATAGTATTTTATATAATATTTTTGAATATTTATTAGTATTTAATACTTAATATATATTTATACTTATAAAATAAATAAATGTTTTTTTTTTTTTTTTTTTTTTTTTTTTCTTAATTAATATATAAGAAATAATGTCCTAAACGCAGGGATGAAAGGGTGAAAATTAAGTTATAATCAGATAATTTAATTAAATTATTTGATTTCATAATCACATTTGAATTGATCGAAGGTAATCTAGATTATAATTTGGCTGTAAACTAAACTCATGATCTGGATTTCATAATCTGGATTGGACATAATATAGATTCCAATGTGAATGCGTTACCTGGACTGGGTGTAATTTGGTTTTGGTGCTTCCGATGCCTTCAACGGTCATCACTGCTGCTCCATGAAGTTGGCAAACAGGAAGCAGACAGGCATTGACGGACGAATGACTGGCCGGCGAAGAAAGCATTTGATATAGATTTATTATCAGATTTGAATAACAAAAAATAATTTATATAACAGCGGCATCTTCTTTTAGAAGGATTCTGACTTAGAAACAACATAGAATTTAAGTTTGAGGTAGAATCTGGATTCACAAATGGAAAAAGTGGGGGGAAAGCTAGCATCATGGGGTCAGATGCATTCATAAAAAATATTACTATGATGAAAGTGATAAAGAGACAGTGAATGAAATACTTAATGCTCTTGGTCTGAGGGTCGTATCTGGACACCATGACGGTACAGGCTCCACATCCTCCTCCACCACAGCCGTACTTAGTGCCCGTCAACCGCACTACACACACGTACACACACAAAAAGAGAGAAATAGTGAGACAAATTAAAAATGCACAATTTAACCAAAGTGAAAACAACCCAGCAATATTTGCAATTTCACAATCTTTTATGGAAATGACCTACGGTAACTATTCATAGTTAATAGTTACATTAACAAATCTTATTACATTACATAAATATAACTTTGAATATAAATATATAATCAAAAAATTAGACATATATCTATATATACACAAGAACAACAATAAGTAAAACAATACATTGCTTCCTCAGATAAGGCAGCAACATAGTCTCAGGGTCTGGATTCTTCTCAATTATCTGTCAAGTATAAACATATGCAAAATACATTCAGTTTATGCAGATTACATTCAGTATTTAGATTATTTTAAATATTTTATAATGCTCCATGCATTACTATAAGAATTGAACTTGACAACGTTCACAACCATGAATCTCCACTACAGTTAGACAACATTTACAACAAACACATGACCAAGTTACACTTGTGCAAACAATTTCTGCAGATGACAAGAGAAATAAGCACCTTCTTCCCGTTGACATAGAAAATCAAGCCATCGTTCCTGGTTTGTTCAGCCATATTCTCAAGGTTTATGTATTATGCAAACAGTCTAAAGCAAATCTGCACACAGAATCCCCTCTGAGATCTCCACCAAAACTGACATGAGTTTCCTGCAAAGTGCGAAATGTAGAAATGGAAAACTGGTAGAGGAGTTACTAAAGGCGGAGCTTATCTAACTGGAAGTTATACAGTTATCAGTTAAATACGATTAGCTTATATAATAATTCTCACGTTTAAACTCTTCATTGTGTATTTTTTGCGTTTTAATGCTATTAAAGTGTCTCCGTACACTTGCTCTGGTCTAAACTGCCAAAAACGAAACTGGTGTTGTCACGTGTAATCTGTTACTTTTCTCACCGCTGAGTGATTGAACCAATTACAGCGGTTTGTGATTACAAACGTCGTGTTATTTAACGCCTTTTATAAAGAATACGTAAATACTCATTTTGTTTACAAAATTAATTGGACTAAATAATGATCCAAAACAGTTTCCATTCAGACAAAACAAGCTTTGAGATTTGAATGTAACTCGACCTTTGAGCCACGAGCTTCGTTAATCGCCTTTTGTGGTTCTCTGTTCCTTAAATTTTGTTTACCCTGTTGAAAAAAACAGCATATGCTGGTAGGTATGTTTTGATGCTGGGATGCTGGTTAGGTAGGTTTTGATGCTGGTTTAAGCTGGTCCTTTGCTGGTTCATGCTGGTCCTTGACCAGCAACATGACCAGCTAAGGACCAGCATAAACCAGCAAAGGACCAGCATAGACCAGCATAGACCAGCATAAACCAGCAAAGGGGGCAGCCGTGGCCTAATGGTTAGGGAGTCGGGCTTGTAACCGAAAGGTTGTGGGTTTGGGTCCCAGGTCTGGCAGGGATTGAAGGTGGTGGGAGTGAATAACCAGCGCTCTCTCCACCCTCAATACCACGACTGAGGTGAGTGCCTTGAGCAAGGCACCGATCCCACAACTGCTCCCCGGGCACCGCAGCAATAGCAATATGGCTGCCCACTGCTCTGTGTGTGTGTGTATGTGTGCATGTTTGATCACTTCTCACTACTGTGTGTGTGCACTTTGATGGGTTAAATGCAGAGCACAAATTCCAAGTATGGGTCACCATACTTGGCCACACGTCACATCCTTTCCTTTCCTTTCCTTTTTCCTTTCCAAAGGACCAGCATAAACCAGCTAAGGATCAGCATAAACCAGCAAAGGACCAGCATAAAAAAAACAGAGGACCAGCATAAACCAGCTAAGGACCAGCAAAGGACCAGCATAAACCAGCTAAGGACCAGTATAAACCACCAGAGGACCAGCATAAACCAGCTAAGGACCAGCATAAACCAGCAAAGGACCAGCATAAAAAACCAGAGGACCAGCATAAAAAACCAGAGGACCAGCATAAACCAGCAAAGGACCAGCATAAACCAGCTAAGGACCAGCATAAACCACCAGAGGACCAGCATAAACCAGCTAAGGACCAGCATAAACCAGCAAAGGACCAGCATAAACCAGCTAAGGCAAAGGACCAGCATAAACCAGCAAAGGACCAGCATAAACCAGCAAAGGATCAGCATAAACCAGCAAAGGACCAGCATAAACCAGCAAAGGACCAGCATAAACCAGCAAAGGACCAGCATAAACCAGCAAAGGACCAGCATAAACCAGCAAAGGACCAGCATAAACCACCAGAGGACCAGCATAAACCAGCTAAGGACCAGCATAAACCAGCAAAGGACCAGCATAAACCAGCTAAGGCAAAGGACCAGCATAAATCAGCTAAGGACCAGCATAAACCACCAGAGGACCAGCATAAACCAGCTAAGGACCAGCATAAACCAGCAAAGGACCAGCATAAACCAGCTAAGGCAAAGGACCAGCATAAATCAGCTAAGGACCAGCATAAACCACCAGAGGACCAGCATAAACCAGCAAAGGACCAGCTTAAACCAGCATCAAAACATACCTACCAGCATATGCTGGTTTTTTCACCAGGGTAAGTTTGGTTTTGTCTCATGTGAGTGTATTTTAAAACTGCACGACGGACAGAATCGCTGTAGTTTGCAGTTTTTGGATATTATTTGTGTATATTCACCACAAGATGGAGACAGAGGCATAAATGTGACCTGTAAACCTAACCATAAGATGGCGCCAGACGCCAAAAGCGTAATTAACGCATCTGAACACAAGATGGCGGTAGCATAAAGAATAATAAAACCACCAAACCCAGCTGTACACACAGTTAAAATTATCTAGAATAATCCATATGTTTAGCAATAAGACTAATAAAGTGTTTCACTGTCAATTTTCCCACTTGTACACTCCTTAGGTATATACGAAAACACACATTCACCACAGTTTCTCCTCAGGCCTATAGACAGCGATGTGTTTTCACTGTTAATGAACCGAAGAACGTCAATAAATTGTGTTTGCCCACTGTCTCTGTTTTCAGGAGCTGTTGGAATAGAAACACACACACACAAACACACACAGGAACCCTGCTGCGACCCCCTGTGAAGTGTGATCAGGGAACCCCTACCGAGATTACCACAAGTTAATACCCTACGCAGTCAGAAATCTCTCCCCACAGGCGTTTAGGATTAGCTAGCACGCTAACACACATACAAAACGCGCACATGCAGTTACGCGCGAGAGACCACACTGAGAAAAACATGTCAATAAACTCAAACACTCCCACACAAAGGTGTTAAATGCTAAATTAGGCCTATATTACTTAGGTACATGCAGTTTGTTGACATGTCTTTTGAGGGGACGTCCATATAAGTACTATAAACTCTATAAAAAACATTTTTCTCTTAGCGTTGAAAACGATGTTGTTTTGCTTCTTAATGTTTTTTGGGGATTCTTTGATGAATAGAAACTTCAAAAGCAGTTATTTGACATCTGGAACATTATAAACTGTTACGTTTGACCATTTTATGCTTGCTGAATAAAACTATTTCTTTCTTTTTGGTTGTATCAGTCTGGGTTAATGAGTAGTTCTAGTGACATCTGAGGGACAGTTGCAACGGTTAAGACAGACTCAAGGTTGCTAATCATGGTAATGGAATGTTTACTTTTACTCGACATGACCAAGAGGCTTCGATTTCTTGACAATCTTGGCTAATGGCTCACTTCAGCAACTTTTCTTTTACTAGCTAGCTCTGAGTTTTAGCTACTGCGCTTACACCACCTAGCTGACCTCGCTAAAGTGTCTCTGAGTCATTGTCACAAGTAGCAATTACACTGTTCTCAAGCATGACATTAGCGCAGTGGTTTTCTCTCACAGTGTCAAGCAGCGTAGCAACAAATGTGACAAAACTGTTTTGAAGACCCATTACACGGCGTCAATTCAGCGTACAGAGCAGCTGTTACAAAAACAGGTCTACCAAGCTAACAATGTCCAGTACACATATTTTTGGAAATCTTCAAAAAGTGCCATATTTGTGTACGACAGTCACATTTTAGCAATGTATTGCAGCTAACCAAGAAATAATAGTAGCTAGCTACTGTTTTTAAATGTTACTGAGTGTTAAATGGAGGTTTTCTTATACTTGGAGAAAGCTATTTCCATTACAAAGTCTGATTTTGAATCTTTGCTCATGGCAACACAGAACTTTTTTAGCCAATCACATGAACTGTAAACAATATCTTTCTGAAGTGACAGAAAATCATGACAACACTGAATGATTAATGCGGTCAAGTGCTGGTAAAACTTCTACTATTAATATAATTAAATATTTGTGATTAAATGTCTTGTAGGCACAAATAAATAAATAAATAATAAAAATAATAATATTAATAATAATTGTCAGAATACTTGACTCATTTTGAAACCTTTAACATGAAACATTTTGCTTAAGTAATTAAACATTTGTTATTATTATTTATAGTTATTAATTAAATAATAATTTAAATAGTAATTAAAATATTGCTTTCTTTTATTCTTTTAAGAATGTTTAAATATTTTGTTACTAGGAAAACAATGTTTGTTTATTTATTTATTTATTTACTTATGCATTATGCATAAATAAATATATTTTTTCTTTTTTTAAAACTAATATTATTATTATTATTTATTGTCATGCATTTTGCTTAAGTAATTAAAATATTTGTATTTCTTTTTAATTTTTTTCAAAATTATTATTATTATTATTATTAATATTATCATCATCATCATTATTATTATTTATTGTCATATGCATTTTGCTTATAAATAAAGTAAATAAAATATTGCTTTCTTTTATTTCTTTTAAGAATGTTTAAATATTTTGTTACTAGGAAAACAATGTTTATTTATTTATTTATTTATTTACTTATTATAAGTAATGCATTTATTTATTTATTTTTTCAAAATTATTATTATTATTATTATTATTATTTATTTTTTTTTTTTTTTTTGCTTAAGTATTTTTTTTAATCATATGCATTTTGTAATCAAAATTAAATTAAAGTTATTAAAATATTTTTTTCTTTTATTTCTTTTAAGAATGTTTTAATATTTTGTTACTAGGAAAACAATATTTATTTATTTATTTATTTATTTATTTCATATGCATTTTGCTTAAGTAATTTTTTTTTTTCAAATTATTATTATTATTATTATTATTATTATTATTATTATTATTATTATTATTACTACTACTACTACTACTACTACTACTATTATTATTATTATTTATTGTCATATGCATTTTGTAATCAAAATTAAATTAAAGTTATTAAAATATTTTTTCTTTTATTTCTTTTAAGAATGTTTTAATATTAAAGCAATTTTTATTTATTTATTTATTTACTTATTTATTTCATATGCATTTTGCTTAAGTATTTTTTTTTCATATTATTATTATTATTATTATTATTATTATTATTATTATTATTATTATTATTATTATTATTATTATTATTATTATTATTATTTATTGTCATATGCATTTTGTAATCAAAATTAAATTAAAGTTATTAAAATATTTTTTCTTTTATTTCTTTTAAGAATGTTTAAATATTTTGTTACTAGGAAAACAATATTTATTTATTTATTTATTTATTTATTTCATATGCATTTTGCTTAAGTAATTTTTTTTCAAATTATTATTATTATTATTATTATTATTATTATTATTATTACTACTACTACTACTACTACTACTATTATTATTATTATTATTATTATTATTATTTATTGTCATATGCATTTTGTAATCAAAATTAAATTAAAATTATTAAAATATTTTTTATTTTATTTCTTTTAAGAATGTTTTAATATTTTGTTACTAGGAAAGCAATATTTATTTATTTATTTATTTATTTATTTATTTCATATGCATTTTGCTTAAGTAATTTTTTTTTTCAAATTATTATTATTATTATTATTATTGTTATTATTATTATTATTATTATTATTATTATTATTATTATTATTATTATTTATTGTCATATGCATTTTGTAATCAAAATTAAATTAAAGTTATTAAAATATTTTTTTTTTCTTTTAAGAATGTTTAAATATTTTGTTACAAGGAAAACTTTTCTTTTCTTTTCTTTTCTTTTCTTTTCTTTTCTTTTCTTTTCTTTTCTTTTCGTTTCTTTTCTTTTCTTTATTTATTCTTTACTTAATAACACCTTGTAGATGATACATAGACAGGTTTACGTGTCTCTTCGTTCCCGCCGACTTAGTGTCCATATTTGGTCACCACCTTGATCTGTTTGTACTTGTCAGGTGCTAAACATGTTCATGTACTGTTCCTCCTTTATTTCTTTTGTTTTTCTGTGTCCCATCCCCCTTTTTTGTATGAACAGAAAGACACACATCTGCTTTCCATCACACCTTTACAGCCGTGACTTGCTCTCTTGTATTCCTTTCATCTCTATCCAGTTTCTTCACTCACTATCTTGCTTACCTTTTGCTCTGTATTCATCATATTTTCTATAGGCCTAAATGTTTTCTGCTTTTTGTGATGTGACTAACTTCTGTAATTATCTGTTAACTGTGTTTAAGTGTGTGTGTGTGTGTGTGTGTGTGTGTGTGTGTTTACTCAGGTTTTATAATCACAGACTAAAGCAGTGGAGATGCTGACAGAAGCAAACTACTGCTCGGCTAATCACAGTCTAGCACAGGACCTTTGTGAACACAGTTACAGTGGATTTTGTCAATATGGATATAGAAATAACCAGTCTTTTGACATGTAATTTGGTCACATGACATTTAAGGCGTTGAATATACAAATGTCTTCCATTGTTTGGCCAATCAGGTCATCCTTTTCCAAAAATTGCATGTTTGGTTGAGACAATGATACTTTTTATAGCCCAGTCGGGACGTTAAACAGTTTGCAGTTCGATTGGTGCTGTCTGTGGTGTATAGACTGCACACTTTGACTATAGCTGTCTGTGTTTTTTTACCACATTTAGAACCACATGCTTCAGTCCGTTATTATGCGAGATACAGCTGCCTATTAGTCATGATGGAGCGAAACAAAGAACGTCCTGTTTATAGGCTGATCAATTTGACATGCAGGCAATTTGCTCTGCCGAAACATCCAACAAGTGTTGTTTCAAGTAGACTCATAAAGCCCATGCAAGCACATCCATACACACATATACACACACAATAACATTATAGTTTTTATTAATATTTTTAACTATTAATAATAATCTCATATAGATTTTTTTATTTAGTTTTATTTAGTTTAGTACATCAAGTTAAATGAAATGAAAACAATATATTAAATACATTTTAATATGTTTATTAAAATTTTGGTGACACCCAAAGGCATCTGTCTTTATGTACACACAGACCGATAGTTTCAAAATATATAAATAGTTTTTTATACAACAGTTCTTTCTGGTCCTCGAATCTAATTGGCTGAGAGGAGTGCAATATTCTAGTGATAACAGCACTCCAGCCATTTCACTGTTTTTATCACTCCACTTGTGGTATTTCTCACAGCGAGTGTCATGGCGGACACACAAATCCACCCCAATTTTATAAATAATGCTGTTTTTGTATCACGGAATGTAGTTTTTTTTTAGGCAAAAATGTGCTTAGTTTGTTAATAAAGATAACGCCTATTTGAAAATTTTCTTCGCTGTTTTCGGAAATGCGAGCTTCAGGGCATCAGAGGTCATTTAGCCCTCATGAACCCGCCGAGAGAAACCTTACCTCGGCCAGATCTTCTGGAATTTGCCATTGGCTCTGATGTCTCTATAGTGGTTAAACATGAGATATAATATGTTTCTACACTTGGTAACAGTAAATAATTTTGCGTGATGCTACATCCACATTATTAAAAGGCAGTATTTTTTAAAGTTTTAGTCATTTTGTTGTGTGTTTTTGTAATTTTTGTGTTTTTTTGAATATGTCAATTTAGTTTAGAATGTTTTTATTTCATTTTATTTATTTTAGTGCATCAAATTAAATGAAATGGAAACTATAAACTACATACATTTTAATATGTTTATAAAACATTTTAGCGACATCCAAAGGCAATCTGTCTTTATGTACACACAGGCCAACAGTTTGAAAAAACTGATGTCATTTTTACTATTTTTAAATTATATCATATAGTTTAAAATAAATAATTTAAAATTTATAGTTTTGTTGTTCCAGTACAATAATTTAAATCAAAACAATAAATGTTGCTTTAAAATCAAGGTTTTTTTTTGTTTTGTTTTGTTTTTTTTTTGTTTAATTTATATTATGAAATGTTTTTAATGGTTTTAGTTAACTATAATAACCCTAATATGTGTAAACATTATTAAATTAATCTTTTCTATACTTGGGAACAGTAAATACTAAAGTTCAAGACAGTCAATGAAATAAAACAGTTATAAATACTTATAAATAATTCTAAGTAAACTAAGTAATAGAAACTAGAATTTAACACACAGTATACTAAAATGATGCTAGTTTTCAATGATTGTTTACAACATTGCTGTGGGGTTTAGCACATTGTTAAACTTGCATTTTTAGCGTGTTCTGGATAGTTGCTAAGCTGTTCAGCTCATCGCAATGTGATTTGTCCACCATTTTAATATGTACCAGGCAAAAATTGTAAATGTTACCGCTAGCAACAGCAAGTCTTTCTCCAAAAGCTAGCATGATCTTAGGTATAATTTCTCTCCTTATCACAAATGCTGTTGACAAATCAACTTAAAGTTTACTAAATCAGTTTAAGGGTTTGTTCAGATCTCTAACCCCAAGTTTGAACAACAACAGTGATGTTAAACTTAGCAAACACCCATTAAAAGACGTTAGCATTGCTACGCTTGTAATCATATCCCAGATAGCACACGTACGTCTGCAAGATGTCTGTTAAAGGTCTCTTGATCTGGAAAGCATCTGCTGTGTACAAACATCTGTAAGATGTCAGTTTTACATACATTTTAAACCATAAACATCTTAAAGACATCTAATAGACGTCTTTTTGACATCTGATAGGAAACGTCCAATAGATGTACTGCAGATGAGCAAACTACGTCTTGCAGATATAAATGCAGACGTCAAATAGACGTCTCCGAGATGTATGTGTGCTATCAGGGATGTTATATTTGTAAGTAAGCTATGTAGTAGAAACTAGATTTTAACATGCAGCATGCTAAAATGATGCTAGTTTTCAATGATTGTTTACAACATTGCTATGGAGTTTAGCACATTGCTAAAATTGCATTTTTTTAATGAGTTCTGGATGGTTGCGAAGCAGTTTAACTCATCCTCATATGTTTTTTGGCCATTTTATCATGTGCCAGGTGAAAATGTGTAAATGTTATCAACAGCAAGTCTTTCAAAACCTAGCATGAGGCATCATTTAGGTATCATTTATGAGGTATCAAATGGTGTTCACAGGTTTGTTCAGATCTCTAACCTCAAATATTAGCAACAACAGTGATACTAAACTTAGCAAACGCCCATTAAAAGACGTTAGCATTGCTACGCTTGTTTCTGACAGACTTTTAGGCACAAAAAGGCACCAAACTGAACTTGTTTACTTCAGTAAGCAAATGAGCGCTCTTGGCAGTGCAGCAAATGACCGGCTTCGGACCGTCCCGAGGGAGCTAACATTTGCAGTAGCCTTTGAAAGGTCCCACAGAGAGAGGTTTCTCTTTAGCTAATGAAAGAGAGGATCGCCAGGGGGACACTTAGCTTTCATTACTTCCTGAGAGAGAGAGTAATGCACTTCAATGTTACAGAAACGTCCTCAGGTGCGCCTTCGAGGTATCAAACGTCACTTTTATCTTGAAAAAGGCTGAGTAGTATTTCACAAGAGGAGCAGAAGTGTTCTGATGCAGGATTTTATGGCTTGTGACAGGAAACCCATATGTGTTTTAGTGCAGTTAGAATGATCTTGATAAGATTTGTGCCGTTGAAAGTGCCTTGTTGCGCTAGTAAATGATCAAACTTTTGTTTGTTGGTGTGTGGATAAAGTTTAGTGGTTTTAAATGGTTTCTTTTTCTTAAAGGCAACATCAAGGTTTTGAAGTAGCCCTGAAATTTAAATGTATAAAATTCCCTGATGTTATAAAATAAAAATCTATAGTTATGTAAATAATATGCAAAATAATGCTATATAAATAGTAATAATAATAATAATAATAATAATAATAATAATAATAATAATAATATAAAATAATTAAAATTAAATATTAAATAATATTTTTTAAAAATTCATTTCAAGCAACAATTCACCTTTCTATTCCATTTAACATGATGTACTAGAACTAAAACTAATACTTAATAAAAACTAAAAAAATAAAACTTTTAAAAGACACAAAAAATAATAAAAATGACCAAAACACAGAAATATTATATTATATTATATTATATTATATTATATTATATTATATTATATTACATTATATTATATTATATTATAAAAAAATTAAAACAAACTTTTTTTGTTCATTTTTAAATGAATGTGTAATATTTTAAAGCATATTTTTCTAATTTTTGTAGCATTTTATTGGTTCACGTTTTCCTAAAGAATAATACATTTATCATGTATATATAAATTAATAAATAATAAACAATTTCATTTTTAAACATGAAAATGCAAATAGAACTATATACAGTCCTATACACTTTCAAAATTTATATTTAAATAACCAAAAAATTGTTTGTAAGAATTTCTTCATGTGTAATATTTACTTCATAGCATGTTTTTCATATTTTTAGCATTTCATTATATATATATTTTAACATTTTTTTTTATTTAATTCAGTTTAATTTATATTTTAATTTTATATTTATTTAATTAATTAATTAATTAATTTATATATTTTATATTTATATTTCAGTTTTATATATTATAATAAAACTAAACATTAAAAATGCAAACAAAACTGTGCATGTGTTAATGTGTTAATGTGTAATATTTATTTAATTTTTAAGCATTTCAACACTTCACATTTTTCTAAAGAATAATTAAGGCCTCGAAATTACTTTTACAAACAGGACTCTAATTTCAGTTGTTTTCCAGTACAGATTTCTTAATATTTTTACAACAAGATAAATTTACTTAAAACAAGCAAAATTGTTTTCTGAAAAAATATTTAAAAAAAAATAACAAATTAAGCTAGAAAGAAATATTTGCCAATGGGTTCAGGAAAATAATCTTAATTCAAAGGGAAAACAAGATTGTTTTTTCCTGTTATTTTTTTTTTTTTTAAGTTGTATGAACAATTTAGACTCCCATTTATATTGTTTTTTGTTTCACAAGGCTTACCGTTTTTTCCCCCTGAAATACGGCACGTTAAATATTAATGTTGCATGTCGCCTTTTATGTTCTCATTGCCATCTTAGTAAACAGATCTGAATCAAACACTATTTCACACTGTTGACCTTTTAACCCTCAACGACATGTTTACACACCCACCCTTGCACGCACATTGCAAATCATTTAGCTCTCTTTCTTGCATTTATTTAGGTCAGAAGGAGGAAGCAGCCAGAGTATGTAAGCTTGTTACGAGCTGCCCTGAAGAAGCATGTACATGTGAAGCCCCAGAGCGCAGCTCTGCTGGGGAACTCAATGTATGTGCTTTCTGACAGACTCGTTAATCTATAGAGCCACTCTGTACGGCTCAAAAATAGGTCAAAGCTGAGACTAGGGTTTTATAGGAGTGTGTAATATGTGTGTGTGAGTTTCACCTGATTGTGTTGTATCTGCATTGCATCTGCACTATGGCTGTCATTACGGAAGATAAGAATCACATGGCTTGAACCGACTGTGATTTTATGGATTACATTTCGTTCTGTTGGCCCAAACATCCCATTGTGTAAGCCATGAGCTCTCTTAAAGATTGAGACTGTGACTTACGCGTGTTGTGATATTGTATTTAAGAGCCTGACATGTGTTCAGACCTAGCTAACTGGAAATAGTAGCTATCTAGACCCAAAATAGATATGTTGTGTGCAAAAAATGGTTTTCTTTCTCAGATATGTACTTGAGAAGCAAAAATTTGTATGTCTGTGCCATAACTCATGTAGAACGAACAACACACTAGGAGGTTCTTCAATCACTAACCAAGTATGAGCAACAAAAAAGAGTGAAAAGTAGACATGATATAGCGCAGCTCTAATCTGCAGGAAGTCATTTTATAATTGAGATCGTACGTCTGGCAAATATAGCAGCTGTCTTCTGCAGTGTATGTGTGGTTTAAGTACGTCTGAGAGGCCAGGCTGCTGTTGTGGCGACAGTGTTTTAAAGATCAAACGCTATAAGCAAACACAGAGCCCGATAGCCCACGATCAAAGCACGGTGCACCCCAGTCGACATCGTAAACACACATATGTGATCGCTCACATACTCTTATATTTATACTGAGATGCCCTGGATCTTGTGCTTGTGATAAAACACTTCACTGATGAAATATTTGCGAGTGCTTTGATGCATAATTCTATTGTTCTGCCTCTTTTGTAAATTTTACAGGCTCTTCCAAACTCACGGTTACATCAGGCCGTGTATAAATGATGCACAGGAGTTTAAATACTTCTGAAGGAATGTTCTGGGTTAAATACAACTTATTTATGTGTATTGTAATATCTCTTAAAAAATGAGGTTTTCACAGCAGTTAAAAGTTCCTGGAACTATTGATGGAAGTTTCCATTTTTTGGCAATGTCCATTGAGTGGCGCTATAATGCTCCGTGACGTTTTGAAATAACATACCATCTGCATTACACCTAAACCTGCTTGCAATTGCAAGCATGCACGCATATTTTTTGATCTCTCATCTTTCAGCTCATTGTGAGTCATGTTTTTCACGGGATTCGCACCCGAGGATTTCAAATCCTAAGTCCATTTCCATGCCGACTGAGCTACAGAGCAAGCTTGTTACATCCAGAAAGCAAAACATATGGAGCTGTAATCATAACTGTGTATGAAAACGATTACAAGCACTTGCCGTTTTACCGCCTCTAGTGTTCATTTCTGGTTCTGTTGTTGGTACGCATTTCGCATCTTGCAAAAATATTCCCACAGGTACGTTTTCGTCGTGAGATCAGGTAGGTCAAATTTACTTTCTGTCCTAATATATACAGAACTTAAAACTTGTTTTGAACCCTAAACATTCCTTTCATGTAACTAACTGTCTTTGGAAATCAATGTCACATGCATTTTTCTGTATGGACCTAAAAGTGACCAGTCCATTTTGACTTTGAGACTTCAAAAGACTTGTATAATGTAGTCATGAATCACTTGATTGACTGTCGCTTTTAGAGGCAAGTTCCTGTAAGAGGAGTTCCAGTTTGCCTCAAGGTCAAGACCCATTCTCATTAAACATTATCGTCTACATTTGATCCAGGATTAAGTGGTGCCATTCCATTTGGAGCTCGTCTACGGGGACAAACCATATTTAGGGTCTCAGTCTGCCCATGTAAATCTCACGCCAAATGGGCAGCCCTGCTTGCGAGTTTAAACAGAGTTTCAGCTGTCAAATGTTGTAAGGTAAATACCATTTTGGCGCACCTAATGTGGCGTAAATCGTAAAATGTAGCGCTTCGGTTAATGCAAGAGCCATTGAAAAACAGAGCTGCGACGAGCGTTGATCTCGCCGGCGTCGCCGCCACGCGGTCACGTGATTCACGGAGCTCTCAAAACAAACCAGTATTGTCAGTATATTTGAATGTGTTTAAGTAGGATAGAGACGACAGCTTCACTATACAGGTATTTGCAGCAATTTTTGGTAAACATTACAGCATATTATGCATTGATTTTTAAGTCGATGACATTTACAGTATAATTTTATTCTGGCGAGTGATGGAGGCAACCCTTACGAAAATTAAATATGGTTTTACTACAAATAAAACCAAAAAATCATGGTTACTATAGTTAAACCATGGTAACCACTAATTATTCATGGTCTTGCTACACTAACTATAGTTTAACCATGGTATTTGTAGAAAAACTATGGTTATACAAATGGTAATCAATGCGCCAAAAAACATGGTTACTACACTTTTACTATAATAAAACCATGGTTAATTTTCGTAAGGGTTAATATGGTTTTCTTGTATTTAACCCTCAGGTATTGCTAATGTGACCATACAGTTGAACTATTTTTCAGTTAAATAAATATTCTATATTTTAGTTCAGTAATATTCATTTAATATTTTAAGGAGATCATTTAGTACTAAATACTATTTGTCCAATAATTATGGTCCGTTAATGACTTACAGTGTAGTATTTAAGGTTAAATAGAGAAAAGGGTTTTAAATTCTAATGCAAAGAGGCAAATTAGAGTCATTTTGTGGTTAGGAAAAAAATATTTTCATTTGTAATGCCATGGTTTACCCACTAGGTACCTGTATGGCTCTTCACTAAATATACATCTAGAATATTGCATATCATACCAGCTTACTTATTTTTAAGTTTTTCATTTGAATAAATATTTTTAAACGTGAAATTTACAAATTTCACATAATCTATGACTAGTCACAAATCTATGACTGTATTTTCTGAAGAAAATGTGAGAGCATTCAAACAAAACTTATAGCACATGAACCTAGAGTCCATAATCTGCTGGTTTCCACCAAAATGTCTGAATGAGGACTATACTGGCTAGAGGTCTGATCCACTCAAATAAACATGGCCGTTCTCACGGTAGGCGTAACAATTTTGACCCTAAATCAACTTCGTCTCAGTCTTATAGGAGCAGGACTTTGAAGTTCCAGACAGTGTTGTAAATATTTAACAAACATTAACCTAACAACCTATTAACCTTGAGTGTAACCTAATCTGAAGCAAACAAAACTAAAGTAAAGCTCCTTTTATGCAAAGTTGTTTACAAAAACATCTCTAAAACTTTTTTTTTTTTTTTTTTTTTTTGTTTGCCTGTAAGATTTTACCTCAATATGTACATTGTCTGTAGAATTTTGCTTTCATACAACACTTTTTAAAATGTTTTGTCCTTGTTATATGGCATATTTTTAATAGTTTTTTTGCAGCTGTTTGTGGTACGGTTGATGTACGCTTGATGAAAAGCCTTTGTTGGCCATGTGATGATTTTGTTTGACCTCATCAAACCCTACAGATCAGCGTTTAATTCATTCAATATGAACGCAGCTGTCTACGCATCAAAAGATGTTTGCTTTTGCCTCTGCCCACCGACGTAACTGTTTGATCCACAGCTCCAGGTGTTAGTGGTGTTTACAAAGCCAAAGAGGGTGAGCCCTTTGTGGTAAAGGGTGAACAGAGGTCATCTGCCAAACATTTACAGCCCAGATGAGCTGTTTATAGAGATATGGGGGTTTTATCACCAAGAAAAGCAGCCATGATTTGATTTGGAGAACACAGACCAGCTGTTTTCTATATTCAGCTGTTTGTCTCAACCAGCAGTGTTCTTATCGTGGGATAAGATGATATGTCTCATTTGCATTCCTAACGTAGGATGTAAATAATATTTAACCGAGTTAACTCCATAGTTGAAACCAAGTTTACTTAGTTTCCCAACCTCATCTAATGACTAAACGTTCCTGTGGGAACTTTTCCGCAAGACGTGGAATAATTGCTGACATGTATGTTTTGTAAAATTTTCGGTGTAAAAGAGCGCTAAAAGAGTGTTTGTTGACAGATGAATGTATCATATCATGTACATTTTATGTGACTTTGGTTTTGTGCGTCATCGCAGTTCTGACTTGAAATGTCCGTTGAGTGGCGCTATAACTCTAATGCTACATGACATTTTAAATCAACGTACCATCTACACCTAAGCCTACCTGAAAGTATGAACAACAGTGAATCTGACATAAAACACAATCGCAAGCATGCTTTTTTAGCTTGTTTTTTGACCTCTATTTTATCATGAGTCATGTTTTTCACAGAATTCGTACCCAAAGATTCCACATCCTAAGTCCAATTCCGTGCCGACTGAACTACTGAGCAAGCTTGTAATGTCTGGAAAGCAAAACAAATGGAGCTGTAATCATAACTGTGTACGAAAATGATTACAAGTACTCGCTGTTTTACCGCCTCTAGTGTTCATTTCTGTTGGAAACTGCAGTGATGCTCAAGCAATGTACTTATTGGTACATATTTCGCGTCTTGTGAAAAGTTCCCACAGTTAGGTTTTCACCATGAGATCAGGTAGTTTACAGTTGTTCAGTGGAACGAATTGCGATAAGCTACCAAACACTTTTAGCAGAGAGAGTGAACAACTGTATCGTAAATACAAGTAAGAATTCATATCTAAAATAGCTAACAGTTATACAGTATTTTAAAGGAATAGTTCACCAAAAATGAAAATTAGCTGAGAATTTATGCAAAATCATCTATATTTTGGATGGCCTGAGGGTATTTGGAGAAATTTAGCATAACGTTTCATATAGCTTTTAACTTCACATTAATTGATGGACTGGAGCTGTGTGGATCACCTGTAGAATATCATGATGTTTTTAACAGCTGTTTGGACTCTCATTCTGATGGCACCTATTCACTGCTTGAAGTGAAAAAAAAAAAAAAAAGAGGTGCCGGTACTCCATGCCATTGACTTTGGCGTGCATATGATACTGCATGTGTTTGTCGTGCATATAATATGCAGTTTTTGCATGCATATTATACGCATCTACGCACTTTCATGAGATCGGGTGACAACCCCTGAGGTAGACCAACTCTGCTTGCATCCATTCACGTGAACTGTCGAGATGAGATGACTCCTCCTGGTAGTGTGATTTATATAGAGCCATTTCTAATCGGCCAAACAATGAGGCTTTGACTTTGAGTACCGGCAACATGTTAGAAGTGCCGGTATGCACAAAAAAGTGCCAGTACGCAAAAGACTAAAATACAGAAGTGCCTGTACTGCGTACCGGCCCACTTCAAGCACTGCTGCAGAGGATCCACTGGTGAGCAAGTGATGTAGTGCTAAATTTCTAACTTTCAAATGTGTTCTAATGAGGAAACAAACTCATCTACATCTCAGATGGCCTGAGGAAGAGTACATTTTCAGTAAATTAAATTTTTTTGGTTAGATAGTTCACCCAGAAATGAAATTTCTGTCATTGATTACTCATCCTCATGTCGTTCCAAACCCGTAAGACCTTCGTTCATCTTCTGGACACAAATTAAGATATTTTTGATGAAATCTGAGAGCTTTCTGACCCTTCATAGACAGCAATGCAACTACAATGTTGAAGACTCAAAAAGGTAGTAAATACATTGTTAAAATAGTCCATGTGACATCAGTAGTTCAACCTTAATTTTATGAAGCTACGAGAATACTTTTTGTGTGCGAAGAAAACAAAAATAACGATTTTATTCAACATTTCTTGTGTCAGTTGTGTCTAAGCAGGGTCAGAAAGCTCTCAGATTTCATCAAAAATATCTTAATTTGTGCTCTTATGGGTTTGGAACGACATGAGGGTGAGTAATTACTGACAGACTTTTCATTTTTGGGTGAACTATCCTTTTAATTATTCCTCTAAAAAACTTCGGTTTTTAAAGAAAATCACAAGGAAGGTTAAATAGCTTTGATTAAATAGTACAAGTTGTACGAACTATTAAACAGAGCGATATTTTGTGAACATGCTGTGTTTGTTTTAAATCTCTCATTAAACGCCAATTGACTCTGGCCTCTTTTAGCAGTTTGTCAATGGTAGAGTGACCAGGCGACAGTTACTGAATGCATTAGTGTTTCAGAAAGGAGAAACTCAGAGTGCTGATGCATGAAAAATAGCCTCTTTCAGCCTAAGGCTGTGACACTTGCCAATATTCAGAGCTTTGACATGTATGTGTTTGGTGGTTCCTCTGCATGGATAGCTCTACAACTAGCTAAGAACATACACGGGACAGTCCTGCTCAAGATTCGATCATTCAGCGTCCGGCTACGCTCGCAGACTTACGGGAATTCACGCACACACAAGCTCACGGCAGAATTGGGTGTTCTTGGCACTGGTGGCTGACCGAACTCAGTTGCCTAGCAACCAGGTGGCTCGTTGAATGAGGGATGTCAGGATTGTGCTCTGTGTGTGTGTCTGTATGAGTACAGAGTTTGCACTATATCCCCCAGCATGCTTCACAATCAACGTCTTTCCGACCAATCACAGCTCTGCAATTGACATCCGTCGATTAACCACATAGTCCATCAATGCGAATGGCGCTTTCAGCAAATCTACTACTAATCCGCATCCTCCTACGGCTTTCTAAGCGTATTACTCATGTATGTTGGCCTTAGAGTTCAGAAGAAGTTCAAAAGCACTTATATACTGGGAAAAAATGGTGTAGAAAGAATTTTAACTGTGAAATTGTTAGGAAATTTCACAAATAATTACAATGAAATGGCAAAGGCACTTAGTAAGTTGTAAATAAGTCAATGATTAGTAGACATAGAGTAATACTTTTTCAGTTTTCTACTTCAAAATTTCATGTTTTACTCAATGTGTTACTTGGGGTTTATTTGTATTTGTAAAATTCCGTAGCAATTTCTAAGTTAAAATTTATGAGATCTTAAAATTAAAATTAATTAAAATTAAAGTTTTACATAGAAACACTACAATAGTTATTCTTGTAAAACGTACTCCAGTAATCTTTGTTTTACTCAAAAAATCATTTGTGCTGTGGCAGTACTATGGTAATATGCTACAGTTTTGATTGCCATATTCATATATGAATATATATATTGTGGAACTCAATGCAAAACGCAAGTTTGTTTATTATTAATTTTTGTATTTTACCATTATTTTTGTATTACTGTTTTATTAATGCTATATTTTCATGGTAATAAATGGTGAAATCCAACCCGATCTCACAGCAGTTCATACATATTTGACAAGGTGGCTAATTTGTAGAAATTTGTACAATTTCACTTGTACGAAATTATACGATTTATATGAAAATCGGACGTATTTTACGAAAGTGGTAAATTCGTAGGAGTTCATACAAAGGATCACCTAACCCCGCCCCTCTCAGAAATCTTATAAAATCATACGAGTGAGGTTGTACGAATTCGCTGACTTGATTTAGCAATTTAAGGTGACATGAGCGCTTTTCCACTTTTTCACCTACTTCTGACTTTTTATAGCAAGCAGCAAATGATGGTCCACCACTGTGACAAACTAAAGACCATTGGCTTTTTAAAAAAAAACATTGCCGAGACCTTGTCCAAACTGAGATGTCTCGTCCAAACTTTCTGTTTCAATAGGAAGCACCAAAACAGCAAAGATTAAAGCCTTATGTTTAAAAAGAAAACCATGCACTGTAAACCCGGATAAGTTCTACTAACTTAAAAAAATTGAGGCAACTGATTGCCGCTATTTTTTTAAGTTTGCAAACTTAAATATCATCAGTAAGCATATAGCTACTTACTTTGAGTACCTGTAAATTATAAACAAACATTAATTTAAATCAAAATATATATTTAGTGTTTTGTTCATCTTTACTTTAGTGCAACTCAAAGTTTTGAGTACTGACAACTTTAATTATTTCACTTAATTAAAATATCCCTCAAATATATATCAAAATTTTTAATTGATCTAAACTTAGTTTAAGGAGCTTTAAGTGTTATTAAATCAAATTATATAATTTACATAACTTAAATTGTAGTAGTAATGTTACTTAAATATTTTGTGGCAACTGATTGCCTTGTTTTTTTTAAGTTTCCTGTACTCAAATATCTACATTTTACAACTTAACAGTACAAATTACAAATCTGAAATCATTAAACAAAGTACAAAAATTTATTATAAAACATGAGACATTAAAACAGTTCTGTGCAATAAAAAAGGCACACCAGCTCAAATAAATTACATTAAAATATTACCTTAACAGCCATTATGCCAACAAAAACTGTGACCACAGTTCTGTGCAACAAAAAAAGGCATACCTGGCATGAATCAGCAAGTCATTCTTTAGAGCCAGCACCCTTGGCTTAAGTTTGCCATCATCAAGACCCAAAAGAACCTTCTAAATAAACTCAAACGTGTTGGCCATCTCTTTTGGATATGAGAGATCCAATGCATAGATTAAGCCAAACATCAAAAGGAAAGCATCAGAGTCTCTGAAGGTTTGTTATGACAACTCCATTCTCAAGGATGATCAAAATCTTCTCTGTATTGTACCGAACTGCAATGTCTGGGAGTTCTCGGATGACTGTCAAAAGGGCAACTGATGAATCAACATCTGGCTCTTCTGAATCATCTTCAATCTGGATGTAAAAAGTATTGAAACACAATTACCAAATGCTATCTTACCAGTGTGAAAAAAATGCTGAAATATAATCCTAAGAAATATGCAGAATAAGTGACTTACCGTGCATATTTTAAAGAATTTTGAGGTGTCTTCTCTCAGATACACAGGAAGTGCACAGAGCGCTGTTGTTCGCCTTGTGTGTACATCATGTTGATCCTTAAAGTTCACATTGAAAACAATGTTAAAAGTGGAACACACACGTTTTAGCCAGCACAAAACCAAACAATGCTAACTTGACACAGAATGAATGCCAAAAAGTTGATCAAGGCATAGATAAAACTCTTAAAGGGACAGTTCATCCAAAAATAAAAATTGTGTCATCATTTACTCACCTTTAAGTTGTTCCAAATCTGTATAAATGTCTTTGTTCTGATGAACACATGATGATATTGAGAAGAATGTTTATAACCAAACAATTATTGGACCCCATTGACTACCAGCATTCTTCCAAATGTCTTCCTCTGTGTTCATCGAAACAAAGTATAGTAAGTTATACAGATTTGGAACAACGAGCAAGTAATTCATGACAGAATTTTCATTTTTCTGTGAACGATCCCTTTAAAAGTTTTTTTTAATGTATTTTAAATCAACGGTTCTCAAACCTGTCCTGGAGGACCCCCTGCACTGCAAATTTTGTATGTCTCCCTCATCTACACACATGATTCCATTCATCAGCTTGTTGTAGAAACTGCAAGAACTAAATTGGGTGTGTCTGATCAGGGAGATATACAAAATGTGCAGGGCAGGGGGTCCTCCAGGAAAGGTTTGAGAACCACTGTTCTAAATTAAATACAAAAAATTCAGAAAATGTTTACTCATCACTTAGTACATGATAAATCCAAGTCATAGTTAGACTTATATATTTGGATCAAGTGATAATATTCAGTATATACAGTCAAAACAATGTCTGTTGAAGCATTAAACAACAATAATACCATGATAATACCTTTAAGTCATAAAAGTGCATCAGCAGTTTTTCCAGTCTTCGCTGCTCTCTGTCGATATAAAGTCATCAGGCGAAAACTGTGGCGGTCTAGCTCTGCGTAAAATGTGTTTGTTAAATTCTGGTTGGTAATGCGCTGAAATTCAGCACATACCTGAAACAGAAGACAAGAAAAGCATGTCACAAACCGACTGAATATATTAAATACATTTTTTAAACACACAATTAGAGTTTATTATATCTGTGATTCCAAACGTAGAGCTGGCCAGCATCCAAGGATCTCTTTCACTGGTGATGGACTAACTTTTGAATAATGACTATGCTGCAATTGAATGTGTGTGAGCAAGTGTGTTCTGGATTGAAATGAGGCTGTACACAGCTTACAGTCCCAAGCCATCCCTCTAATTCACCAAACAAAAATCTAAGACAAATTTACCTGGAAGTTGTCCCAATTTTTGTAACTGTAACTTTCAACTTGCTCAGCAGAGATCCTAAAAAAAAAAAAAAAAAAAAAAAAAAAGTTGAAATTAAACCTAAACTTCAGATGCAATAAATAAACATTTAATTCAGTATTTTATTTATTTATTTATTTTTTTTTTACAAATTTTTATATTTTGTAATAGAATTATATTTGCAAGAATGTGTGTCTCACCTTAGGAACTGCAATAGGAACAACGTGGACTCAATAGGCCTGTGAAGTTCAAACTAGTTTTATGCATCAAAAGGTCGAAGAAAAGATAACACAAAGAAAACTAATTTTCATCAAATGATCTGCAGCTGACTCCACCTATACAAAAATACACACATTTTCAGAAAGTCCAAACTGTAAGACTGCATATGTACTGCATCATTTAATATCCTTTTTTTTGTAATATTCTTTCAAAACAAAAGACAACCTTATTTGGTATTTCTTAAAAAATGTTGAATTTTAACAGGCAGTGACAATCCTAAAAACATAATGCCAATGAAATAACCTTTAACTTCAGATTTACGTAAACATTTAGCGTCAACGGGGAAATTTCATTAAACAAAATCTATGTTCGTGTAAGGATTATGTTACAAAAATGTTCGTGTCTCACCTTGGGAACTGAAACTGCGGGAACAGCGTGGACAGATGGACCGGACAGGCCTGTTAAGTTCAGACTACTTTTATGCATCAAATCGTCGAAGAAAACTATCCATAACACAAAGAAAAAAGATAGAACACGCACTTTCACCAGATAACCTGCAGCTGACTTCACGTATAGAAAGAATACACGACTTAATATGTTTAAAAATGTTCATGTGCGCTGCATCATTTAATATCCTAACGTTAGAGAAATTTAGATATGCTTGTACACTTTTAACTGGTAGCTCTATTCTAAATATTCTGAAAAACTGTACACATTAACTAGAAAACCTAACGAGCGTGGATGGTGTGAGTGTAGCCGATACCAACTATAAATAGACGGCAACATTATTTGAAACAGCTGAATACTTGCATATGTTTGTAGACATCCAAATAGAGCGCGAACTTCTGTGCATCTGTTTGAAACACGCCTGAGTGCACGTTCAGCGATGACGTCACTTTTTCGTAAAAAAAGACGCCACTAGAGGGCGTATGTTTGACATTAAAATATTTGATTATGGTTGAATCTATTTTTCAAGTTCCCTAAACTCATAACTTTAGTGTAGTTGTAAAAACTAAAACTAAAAATTACTGTTAACTTAAAACTCTGATAGATGTTGTGTAAACTGAAAAATAATAGTTAGCTAAACTTTTTGGCACATTTTGAGTACCAGGTACTTTACATTATAAGTTAGTTATACTGTTTGGGTTTACAGTGTGGTTTTATTCTCTCTGCAGCTTAAAGCATATGGCAGAAAGAAGCGACTCTCTTTTCACTCCCAGTCTCTCAGTCGTCTGCTCTCCTCCCTCAGGAGGATGAAAGATCTGAGTCTCTACTTCACCCTGATGGGACTTCACACCAGGAAACTCTTGCAGCTCCCGCCCCCTCAAAGGAGCCAAATGATATGCTTGGCTTTTGCAACTAGATCAACAGCCTGTCCTGATGTCTGTCATTAAGGGCTGTAAATTCTTCACAAACTGCAAGAGCAGGGCAGGACATGTTTACTGTAGAGTTTCTAGTCTGAAGTTTTGACCCTGCAGAGATGCTTTTTTTACTTGTTTATGTAACTCAATTGCATCTTTCCAACCTTAGGAGACGCCTCAACATGTTCACGTACTTGGCAGCACTGACGTGTTTAGCAGCATCAGCATTGCCTCTGATTTAGTCGCCCTAGTGTTAGCATCAGTTTACTGAATGCTATGAGTGTGTGTTACATGTCTTTCTGGGAAAATGACAAGCTATGTTCCCCCTTTTATCTATTCAGTGCCACCTTAGACCCTACTAATCAGGATATGACCCATCTTGGTTTTCTGTCGTCTCTGATTTTCTCGTTTAAAAACAACAGATGGGATATAAGACGTAGCTAATGTTTGCAGTGTGCGTAATAGCGGGTGAGGATGTATGTTTTTGTTGAATAATAGATGAGCTATGTTTTGCATTCCAAGTGTCGCCACAGAAGGTGCTGTGGCAATCATTAGCACAAACTGTTTTGTTCTACAGCATTTTCTCTTTTAGGTCAACTACTGTTGTGCCAGAACAAAAATTTAAAGAGAAGACCTGCACATGACATGTGCAGAGTAGATAGAGTAGATATCATGGCCATAAATTAATAATTTTTCCCATGGCAGTGAACTTTTTCATTCACTACCATGTTTTATTAACCTATTCCGTCATTTTAGTTAAATCTTGGCCATTTTGTACTAGTTCTATCCCATGATTTAGTTCAATCATGGACACTCTGTACTAATTTCTTCCCTTATTTTAGATATATCATGGCCATGTTGTGCTAATTTGTTTCCCCGTTTAAGTTAAATTGTAGTAGCCACTGTGCTAACTAGTAAAATCATAACACTGTACTTTTTAGTAAAGTCGTAGTAGCCACTGTACTAAATAGTAAAATCACAGTAACCACTGTACTAAGTAGTAAAATTGTAGTAACACTGTACTTTTTGGTAAAACCGTAGTAGCAACTGTACTAAATAGTAAAATCGTAGCAGCACTATACTTTAGTAAAACTGTAGTAGCAACTGTACTAAACAGTAAAATTAGCAACCACTGTACTAATTAGTTAAAATCATAGTAGCCACTTTAGCAATTAGTAAAATCATAGTAGCCAGTGTACTAATTAGTAAAACTGTAGTAGTCACTGTACTTTTTAGAAAAATCATATTAGTCAATGTACTAAACAGTAAAATTGTAGTAGCCACTGTATTAATTAGTAAAAAAAATAAATAAATAAATAATAATAATGTATTTCCCACTGTACTAAATAGTGAAATTATCATAGCTACTGTATTAAATAGTAAAATTGTAGTAGCCACTATAGTAAAATTTTATTAGCCACTGTACCAACTACTAAAATCATAGTAGCCACTGTACTAAATAGTAAAATCGTCATAGCTACTGTAATATATAGTAAAATTGTAGTAGCAACTGTACTAAATAGTACAATCGTAGTGGCCACTGTACTAAATAGTGAAATCGTCATAGCTACTGTACTAAATAGTAAAATTGTAGTAGCAACTGTACTAAATAGTGAAATCGTCATAGCTACTGTACTAAATAGTAAAACTGTAGTAGCAACTGTACTAAATAGTACAATCGTAGTGGCCACTGTACTAAATAGTGAAATCGTCATAGCTACTGTACTAAATAGTAAAATTGTAGTAGCAACTGTACTAAATAGTAAAATCGTCATAGCTACTGTAATATATAGTAAAATTGTAGTAGCAACTGTACTAAATAGTACAATCGTAGTGGCCACTGTACTAAATAGTGAAATCGTCATAGCTACTGTACTAAATAGTAAAATTGTAGTAGCAACTGTACTAAATAGTGAAATCGTCATAGCTACTGTACTAAATAGTAAAACTGTAGTAGCAACTGTACTAAATAGTACAATCGTAGTGGCCACTGTACTAAATAGTGAAATCGTCATAGCTACTGTACTAAATAGTAAAATTGTAGTAGCAACTGTACTAAATAGTAAAATCGTCATAGCTACTGTAATATATAGTAAAATTGTAGTAGCAACTGTACTAAATAGTACAATCGTAGTGGCCACTGTACTAAATAGTGAAATCGTCATAGCTACTGTACTAAATAGTAAAATTGTAGTAGCAACTGTACTAAATAGTGAAATCGTCATAGCTACTGTACTAAAATAAAACTGTAGTAGCAACTGTACTAAATAGTACAATCGTAGTGGCCACTGTACTAAATAGTGAAATCGTCATAGCTACTGTACTAAATAGTAAAATTGTAGTAGCAACTGTACTAAATAGTAAAATCGTCATAGCTACTGTAATATATAGTAAAATTGTAGTAGCAACTGTACTAAATAGTACAATCGTAGTGGCACTGTACTAAATAGTGAAATCGTCATAGCTACTGTACTAAATAGTAAAATTGTAGTAGCAACTGTACTAAATAGTGAAATCGTCATAGCTACTGTACTAAATAGTAAAACTGTAGTAGCAACTGTACTAAATAGTGAAATCGTAGTGGCCACTGTACTAAATAGTGAAATCGTCATAGCTACTGTACTAAATAGTACAATCGTAGTAGCCACTGTACTAAATAGTGAAATCGTCATAGCTACTGTAATAAATAGTAAAATTGTAGTAGCTACTGTACTAAATAGTAAAATTGTAGTAGCCACTGTACTAAATAGTGAAATTGTCAAAGCTACTATAATAAATGGTAAAATCGTAGTAGCCACTGTACCAATTACTAAAATCATAGTAGCACTGTACTTAATAGTACAATCGTAGTAGCCACTGTACTAAATAGTGAAATCGTCATAGCTACTATACTAAATAGTAAAATTGTAGTAGCAACTGTACTAAATAGTGAAATCGTCGTAGCTACTGTAATAAATAGTAAAACTGTAGTAGCCACTGTACTAAACAGTACAATTGTAGTAGCCACTTTACTAAATAGTGAAATCATCATAGCTACTAATAGTAAAATCGTAGTAGCCACCGTACCAATTCATAAAATTGTAGTAGCCACTGTACCAATTAGTAAATTCATGTCACAGCCCTGTGGACTGTTTTGTTGGTTTTTCCCTCATGTGTCCTTATTTGGTCTTTCCTGTTCCGTTTCTTATGTCGTCACTTGTTAATCTCGTACACCTGTCTGTTTCTCATTAGTGATCCTATGTAAGTTTGGTTCAGTTACTTGTTTCTGGTCCGTTCTTAATGTCGCTTTATGTTACCTTATGTTAGTTTATGTCGTGTTGGATTGTGTCTTCCCAGCTGTTCCAGTTTGTTCCTGTTCCCATTTGGATTATTTTTATTAAAGCACGTTTTGTATGATTTCCTCGTCCCTACTCCTCCTTCCCGCACACGACGCCTGACAATTCATAGTAGACTGTGGTCATGTTGCACAAAATCATTCCCTCATTTTACTTAAATTGCAGCCACATTGTACTAATTTGTTTCCTTGTTTTTAGGTAAATCAGGGCCACATTGTTCTAAATTGTTCCATTATTTTAGTTAAGAGTATATTTACACAAAAGAAATTAGTAAAAATGGAAACGTTGTTCGTTCACGTTTTTGAAAAGATTTTCATACAGGCGAGAACATTGTCAAAACGAACCTGTTCACAAGGATGCATGAAAACAACAACAACAACAAAAACAATAAATAAAAATGAACTATTGTAATTTAACTACAAAAAATTACTATTGTTAAACCATGGTAACCATAAATTAACAGTGGTTTTGCTACACTAGCCATGGTTTAACCATGGTATTTGTAGTAAAAATGTGGTTATATAAATGCTTATCAATACTCCAAAAAAGCATGATTACTACAAAACCATGGTTAGTTTTCCATACATGTTGTAGCTTAGTACAGAAACTCTTATTTGCATATAGCTAAGAGACTTTAGTGCTAACATGGTACACTTGGTTAAACAGTGTAAAGTCAAAGCACAATGTTAAGTACTCAGGACTTAGATAAACTCTTCGATTGCTACATGCCAATATGCTAAACCACCGTTTAGCTCAATAGATGAAATGGATGGAGTAGATTAAGCTCTCAGCGTGGGAAAAAGATAGCGCTTTGCCAGCAGTTATCTGGCAGGGTTGCGAATAAAATGATTTCACGGTTGAAAATGAAGACACGCACACAGAGGTTTATGGTGCAGTAATGCTGTGACGCTATAGTTTCATTCTCCTATTTCCTGGCTTCTAACATTACGTATTGTGCTGCAGGGAATACATTCAAGACGACAATTTGTCTGGGCACATGCATCCTGTGCAGACGGAGGAGTTATTTCTTTTCTCTCGCGCTAGCACTCTAACCTGAGGGCTTCATTAGGGAGAAATGCCAGTGTACTCTGATTAGCACGCTAGTTCTAGTGCAGCTATCCGTAATTCGGTTTAGCTCGCACCAGTCAGAACATGAAAACCATGACTGCACATGATCTATTTTTTTATTTTTTTTTTTTCAATGATCTGCCTTTCCTCTGGAAATTAACTAGAATTCATGTTCATCTTTCTGAGGAAACACACATAGGCTATATCTGGAAAACCAGCATAACGCTTACTGCAAATTACTTACTACCTAAGTGCAATAAACCTAAAATGCAATAAACTTTAACACATTGTCATGTATGAATAGGATTTCTTGACGTGCTATTTTATACTGGCTCAAATATTTGTCACCCAAAGGGCACCTCAACATAATAATGTTATAACATCAGTGTGATGTGTCATTGTTTCCTATTTGACGCAAATCACCTACTGTTGTGACTCCAGGCAACTTTCCAAAAGCCAAATTGTAGCTCTTTACGCAACAACGCTAACAACAGAACCAGTGTCATATCAGTTGAGGTAAAACTATCAGCCATCAGATTCGTTGTCAGAAAGAGAGGTTGAAAATTAGAGCTTATAGCTGCTGAGGACACAGCACTGGTGTCAGAATTATGACTTTTAATAAGTAGATGATCGCCTGTGGTTATTCATGAAAAATAGATGCTAAATGGGTATCGTCTCTGTGTGTGGTGTTATTTCTTGCCAATAAATAGCTACCCTGGATCAGCATCTTCATAAAAAGCCAAAATACTTTCCTTTAATGGTTAATGGCTTTATCCTTTGTAAATGGATAGTAGTTTTTAATTTGGATCAACCCTACAAATAGTGTGCTGTATTCACCTAAGCTATCTAGCTATTAAACACTACCTTGGATTCCAGAGATGTTTGGAAGTGTGATTTTTGATATAAAAAGTTCTATTACTATGGTAATGGGTTTGCATTATTCTTATGTGTATGTCATGTAGGATTGATGCTTTTTTAAAACAGGTTTTTGTATTTGGTTGTATTTGCAGCACATTTCTGTATTTAGTTGTGCTGTGAGTATTTGCAGTGTTTCTGTATTTGGTTCTGTTACAAGTATTTGCAGCGCATTTCTGTATTTTGTTGTGTTGTGAGTATTTGCAGCGCATTTCCATTTTTTTGCTGTGTTTCTTTTTAAATTTCGGTTGTGTTGTGAGTATTTGCAGCGCATTTCTGTATTTTGTTGTGTTGTGAGTATTTGCAGCGCATTTCTATTTTTTTTGCTGTGTTTCTTTTTAAATTTCGGTTGTGTTGTGAGTATTTGCAGTGCATTTCTGTATTTAGTTGTGCTGTGAGTATGTGCAGCGTTTCTGTATTTGGTTCTGTTGCAAGTTGTTGTAATTGGTTGTGTTGTAAATATTTGCAGCACATTTATGTTTTTTGCAGCACGTTTCTGTATTTGGTTGAGTATTTGCAACACATTTGCAACACATTTAAGCAAGTTTTTGTATTTGGTTGTATTTGCAGCACATTTCAGATTTTTTGCAATGCGGTTTTATATGTGGCCATGTTGTAAGTATTTGCTGCTTGTTTTTTTATTTGGTTGTGTTGTGAGTATTTGCAGCATGTTTCTGTTTTTTTTTTTTGCAGCACATTTTTGTATTTGGTTGTATTGTGAGTACTTGCAGCTCATTTCTGTATTTGGTTGTGTTGTGAGTATTTGCAGCACATTTCTGTTTTTTTGCAGTGCGGTTTTATATATGGTCACGTTGCAAGTATTTGCTGTGTGTTTTTTTTTTTATTTGGATGTGTTGTGAGTATTTGCAGCATGTTTCTCTTTTTTGCAGCACATTTTTGTATTTGGTTGTATTGAGAGTATTTGCAGCTCGTTTCTGTATTTGCTTGTGTTGTGAGTATTTGCAGTGCATTTCTATTTTTTGCAGCGCGGTTTTGTATTTGGTTGTTTTGTAAGTATTTGCTGTGCGTTTCTGCATTAGGTTGTGTTCCGAGTAATTGCAGCATGTTTCTTTTTTGCGGTGTGTTTTTGTATTTGGTTGTATTGTGAGTACTTGCAGCTAATTTCTGTATTTGGTTGTGTTGTGAGTATTTGTAGCACATTTCAGTTTTTTGCAGCGCAGTTTTGTATTTGGTTGTTTTGTAAGTATTTGCTGTGCGTTTTTGTATTTGGTTGTATTGTGAGTATTTGCAGCACATTTCTGTATTTGGTGATGTTGTATTTGCAGAGCGTTTTTGTATTTGGCTGTGTTACCAGTATTTACAGTGCATTTTTGTATTTGGTTGTGTTGTACTTGTAGCGTGTTTTTGTATTTGGTTGTATTGTGTGTATTTACAGCACGTTTCTGTATTTGGTTGTGTTGTCAGTATTTGCATAACATTTTTGTATTTGGTTGCATTGTGAGTATTTGTAGCGTGTTTCTGTATTTGGTTGTGTTGCATTTATAGCACATGTGCTGTCTAAGATGTTTTCTTAATTTCCTGGTGCTTTTTATATTTGCGTGTTTACATAAGTTGCAGCGCACTGCGCTCTCAGCCACCGTATGTGCACCATCTCTGACAGATGTTTTCACTTCTAAAAAGAAGTGAAACCATCTGTCAGTGCATTAAGACAAAATACAATCTATGAAATCAAGTCTTAATATCTTATACAGTGTTTATTCTCAAATAAATGATCTTGTAAGAATTTTTAGATACATTTTAATTGGAAAACAGGATAAATTATTCTTTGGGAATAAGGTTTTAGTGGTGTTTTTATAGATGTTTTACAGAACTTTAGTCTACTTTAGCACATGGCTAACAATTTATTCCCAGTTATTCCTTACTGGCAAGAAGAAAGCGGTTTCCAAAATCTCATCTTGTAACCATGGTGACACTTACATGAAGGGAGCATTAGTACATTGAGATCTAAATCAAATGATGAGTCGAATTTATTTCAAATTTCATTACAAGAAAATTTGGGCCAAAAATTACCCATTGAGATGACGACAACTTGCGATTTCTTGCCTCAGCTAATCCACTTTGAAGAAATTAGACCATCTGTCGAATTAAATCCAGCCCCTCACGGAAAGACAGACCAAACGCTCCATTTTTCTTTCTGATCTCTGCTGGATTGCTTGTCCTTTTAAGACTTTCTCAACCAGAGATGAAGTCTCAGCCAGCGAGGGCTCTAGACTCTAACTGGTCCTGCTGAGGTTCAAAGGAAACTCCAGTTGAGTCCCTTAACTCCGTCTCCTCTGATTAGCTAATTGGTGATCAGAACTGTATCTGGTTGGCTGAACTGTACGTATTTGCAGTGTAATCTCAGTGCCCACGTATCGGCTTAATAACCAGTCAGTTAGCTTATGAAGATATACATGCTTTGATGCTAACAGGTAAAGCTAAGTCAAGCCTGACTCCATCACGATTTTGTGATTTTTCAGAAGCAGAGCACAAAGTTAAACTGGTAATGTTTTTCAGACAGTCTAAAAGTGTTTTCGTGAGATCTCGCTTCTTGTCGGAGCGACTTAAATTCTTGCAGAGTTCAATTCAGTTAAAGCTTTTATTTTCTGGCATCTCAATGCAGAGATGGCTTCTTCAGAGCGCCACTGAATTCTGTCAGCATCAGCACGCCAAATCTCATCTCTTCCCTGTCGTTGGCCTCTTTCCCGGGTCTCATATCAGAAATAATTGACAGGGATGGAGAGACAGAGATAGCAAGAAAAACAAAGAGATAAACACGGGGGAAACAGGGTTCCATGGTAATTGACATATCTAAGCTTCGCGATCTGCTGGTTGTTTCCGTTAGGTGTGATTTGTCATGGTGGGAGATGCGGTAGCATCTGTGAATGTGCCAAAAGGATGGAACAGATGCCAGGAGCAAAAGCTTTTTAGCCGTTCTAGGCCTGGGTTTTTTGCCAAAGAACAGAGAAGCCTGACATGCCATATTCTTAATTTTGTACCTACAGACCAGCTATAAAATCACTGAACTTCCTTACTCACTGCCATAGATCTTGGGGGTAATGTTAAAATATTTCTACAAAAGTTGCATTATATTATTTTACTTTTAGAAGTAAAATGTGTTACCTTTTGAATACATAAGGTATAGTTCATCCAAAAATGAAAATTGTGTCTTTAGTTACTCACCCTCATGTCATTCCAAACCCATAAGACATATGTTAATCTTCTGAACACAAATGAAGATATTTTTGGTGGAATCCAAGAGCTTTCTGACCCTCCATAGACAGCGACGCAACTACCACGTTCAAGGCCTAAAAAGATAGTAAGTACATCATTAAAGGAGAAGTCCACTTCCAAAACAACAATTTACATATAATTTACTCACCCCCTTGTCATCCAAGATGTTCATGTCTTTCTGTCTTCAGTCGTAAAGAAATTATGGTTTTTGAGGAAAATTTTTCTTCATATGATGGATGAAAAACAACTTCAGAATCGTCCGACATCGGTGTAGCTTTTTGTTTGTAAACAGCATTTGTCTTACTTGCACTTTGTTAGTCTTTGCGCGTTTGCTTTGTAAACACTGGGTCTGTGGTTTCGCGTGACCTTTTGACGTGATTCAATAGTACGTAGTGTCGTGAACGCGCATCCCAGAGCCTGTGCTACACAAGCTTTTGTGCTTAAAAAGTATACAAATTTTGACTGATCGTTTTGCTAGATAAGACCCTTCTTCCTTGGCTGGATTGTTTAGAGCCCTTTGAAGCTGCATTTAAACTACATTTTGGAAGTTCAAAATTGGGGGCACAATTGAAGTCCCTTATATGAAGAAAAATCCTGAAATGTTTTCCTCAAAAACCATAATTTCTTTACGACTGAAGACAGAAAGACATGAACATCTTGGATGACAAGGGGGTGAGTAAATTATTTGTAAATTGTTGTTCTGGAAGTGGACTTCTCCTTTAAAATGTTCTAATGTGACATCAGTGATAGAAGTTATGAGAAGAAAACAAAAATAATGACTTTATACAAGATTTTTTTTCTCTAATGTCTCAGGTCTTGATGCCTGTTCACGAGAGTACCTTTTTTTCTTCAAATCATAATGTTAATTTTTTAACATTTATTTGATTTCTTTTGTTCACGTGGACGATCCTGCCCTTCTACATTCCAGTGATACAGTGTCTCCTGACCTCATCTGGGATTGTCTATAACGTATCATTGACACACACACACACACACACACACATTCCAAACAGATGATCGACTATTCCGTCATTCCCTGGCCAGTGAAAGACATACTGTCTCGCTTTATCAGCTCAAATCCCTGTAAATGTGTGATCCACCTGGTGCTGTCTGTACCTCATGAAATGGTACATTGAAACACTCTTCAGATGTTCGAATATTAACTCTCAGTTTAGAGAGCTGGCTTAGATCTCTGACACCACAGATTCACAGAAACTCCTTTGGATCTGTGGTCTGTTGGTCTCACTATGATCTAATGAAATACTTATTTTCAGGCTGAGTCAACATTTTTCCCTAACAGAGATGCCATAAATTCCTGTGTTTGGCTTCTCTTCCTTTCATAAAAGCAATTTTTGTCTTGTTCATTTCAGCAGTCTTTTCTTTCGTGGTTTATCAAAAAGTTGTCATCAGCCATCCTGTGATCCAAGAACATTGATTTGAGAGCTGACGAGAAGGAATCATCCCCTTTACCAACTCTTCACAAACACACTGATGCATAACAAAAGGGACAAAAGCTTGCTCAAAAAGTAAGCTCCAATCTGATTGGCTAGATTTACACAGTTTACGGTAGTCAAGTAATGGATTTTGTGTCTTTGAGAATTAAAGTCATAGAAGTCTCAGGCAAGAACTATTTGAGTGATTTGACAAAGTTTGAAAGGTTCATTTCATAAGTTTTGTATGAGATTCTCTAAGTAATTTCGTAATAGCTGGGTTTCCATCCAAAGTTGCGAATTTAAAATATATGCAAAATTGGAATATCACATAAAACATTTGCGAATAAGTGCTGTTTCTGTCCAACGAGACGAAGAAAACAAAATCGTCACTTCTTGATAAACTGATAAACTTATCACTAAGAAAAGTAGGAGAAGCCACTGAATATAATTTTTTACATATAATACATTTCTTGCGCCTCAAAGCAAGCAGACCAAATGCAATAAATGTGGTCATTGCCTTTGGAGGTGGATGCTTGCTGTTTGGGAATGCAGTCGTGTAAGATTGTTCTGGGAGGCAATAATAAAGATATACTTTGAATTTAAGAATGACCATAACAGCAATTCAGATGCTGTGCAATGAGATCCGTCCACTGGTTAGTCAGATTATACCGACCCATAGCGCAATGTCACATGACATTTATTCGCAAAATGAGTTTCCATCTCCCATTATTTGAAATGAAAATCAGGTTGTTGGTTGATGTTGACTTAACACTGGATTTTGGTTACGCAACCTAAAAGCAAAATATCAACATCAGCTGATGTCGGTATTGGACATTAGATGTTGAATTGACATTGGATTTTGGTCACTCAACGTTGCAGTCTAAATTTGGACAAGGCACTTGGGGAACACTAATTTGAGACCAAATAACCAAATATCAATATCTTCTGACATTGTGTGCCTCCTGGGACCACTGATTTTGTTGCTTGGTCCAAATTCATGTTTGATTCCACACCTCTCCACTTGTACCAGTTAGTCCAGGTAACTTTCACACTTTGCAATCCAAACTGCAGTCCACTTGAACCGTATTCTAGATCTCTCAAGTATGGTTTATAAAACACTTTAGTTCCAAACCAAACACTATATATTAAAAGTCACCTTTGTAGCAAGTAAGCAAGATATTTTTGTTTTTTTGTTTTATGCCCAAACTCTGTCCTAGAAGGCCGGTGTCCTGCAGAGTTTATCTCCAACTTGGCTCAACACACCTGTCGGGAAGTTTCTAGTATGCCTAGTAAGATCTTAATTAGCTGGTTCAGGTCTGTTTAATTGGGGTTGGAGCCAAACTGCAGGACACCGGCCCTCCAGGACCAAGTTTGGGCACCCCTGTCTTAGGGTTATATCCTGTTTCACATGCACCTAAAGCAGGGGTGTCCAAACTCAGTTGTGGAGGGCCACTGTCCTGCACAGTTTAGCTCCAACTTACCCCAATACACCTGCCTGGAAGTTTCCAGGTTGCCCAGTACGGTGTGCCTAGTATGGAGTTTAGCTCAACTCTGGCCCATGAGATCCATTTTTTCTGCAGAGTTCAGCTCCAACCCTAATCAAGCATACCTGAACAAGTCAATTAAGGTCTTTAGGATCACTAGAAAGGTACAGGCAGGTGACTTTGGTCAGGGTAGAGCTAAACTCTGCAGGAAAATTGATCTCACGGGCCAGAGTTGAGAAGCTAGAAACTAGAGCAGGGGTGTGAAACTCGGTCCTGGTGGGATGATGTCCTGAAGAGTTTAGCTCCAACCTTGATCAAACACACCTGAACCAGCTAATAAAGCTCTTACTAGGCATACTAGAAACTTCCTGGCAGGTATGTTCAGGCAAGTTGGAGCTAAACTCTGCAGGACACCGGCCATCCAGGACAGAGTTTAGGCACCCCTGGCCTGGTAAGACCTTGATAAGCTGATTCAGGTGTGTTGGGGTTGGAGCTAAACTTTGCAAAACAGTGGTCCTCCAGGAACAGGATTGGACACATCTGACCTAAAGTCACAAAATGCCAAATTTACATCTCAGTAAGGCAAACTTAGATAGACTAGACTTCAGACAGGCTAAGTAAAAGAACTAATGTTGGTGGATACATAAAACAAGTGAAATGAACCACAGAAAGCTGCACACAGTTTTTTTAAAAAAAGCACCAAACTCCTCCATTTTCAGTAGAGAACTCATCTAGGGTCTGGTTGCAACCAACGCCTTTAGTTAAGAAAACTCTTACCAGTCATAATACCCTTTTAATAATAACAACTTTACTTAACCAAACAGTCCCAGAGAGAAAGTTACATTTGCTTATAAGAATCTACCACGTTGTTGGGCTCTCCCAAAGTCGGTTGTTGAGTGAATGAGATGGCACGTTTCAAGACTATAGCTAAAAATCCCTTTCTCCTTCGAGCTGAGGGCTTCTCAACGACTTCCAGGAAGACCAATGTAACTCACAAGGCTACTATTGACATAGTGCCTGGAAAGAGCAGTGATGTTTGTTTGACAGGAAGTATAGTAAAATAAATGTGCTGTTTAACGTCATTATTTATTTTCAAACTCACTGACTTAATGCTTAACACGCATATATGTATGTGCTTATGCGTCTTTAACAGTTTTACTGCATGCTTTTAAAAGTATGTGCATGTGTTTGATCTGTGAATATGGTCACCACATGGGTGCTGGCACCAGCACCAAACCTTTTTAGACACTTAGCCAGGAACTAGCAGGAATGAACCCACATCAGAAACAACAGCTGCATGTCCCCACCGTTTTTTTCCAGCATTTACCACCAAAGAGGGTCTTGAGTGTTAAGATGGAAAACACACAACTACAAATTGAGACCGGAGGAGCATGTTCACAGATTGATGATGTTATGCAATGCTTTTGGCTTTGATGGTGATGTACTGGACAAATTATGCATCTGAGGTTGGCAGGGTTGAGTTGGCAGGGTTAAGTATGCACCTTCTTTGGCTAGTACCTTAAAAGGGGCTATTTCATAGAAAAGATGCTCTTTCATTAAAAAGTGGTTGATAGTCTATGCAGACATAATCAAACGTTCGAAGGACAAACATTTGCCGCTTTTCCTCAAACCTGCATGGAATTTGGGTTTGAAGAATGATTGAATGGATGGGTAAGAATGAGATATCCCAAATATGAGAAAATGGTGATCAAATGGAGATTAGCAGCATGGCATCTCCTCCTACCACAGCACACCAAACGATTCATTTGCTTTCCTAATTAAAGTGATAATGAAATGCACTGAAAAGCTTCAGTATTCAGATCAGGCTCTTGTTCTGACGCAAATAAAACATGTTTCTGCAGAAACACACACTCATAACTACCAAGAGAGAATGGCTGAGTGGGGAGACACATGTGGAGCCACACACCTGGGAAGGAGGGATTAACCCATCTCTGAACTCTCCATGCTGTCTGAACATGCTCTTACAAGCACTTGTGCAAAGGAGCAGGGAAGTAAAATGGGCAGAGAAATTAAGAAAATAGCGGATTTAAAGTTGATTTAGAGCTGTAAACAACATTCTGAGCAGATTTGTAAATGGCTTGAAATACGTGTTTTGGGTGGTACATTGGATAACGTAACAACAAATTAGCAGAAGAAACTTTGGCATTGAGAGTAACAGTCTTGGGGGTAACACATTACAAGTAATTTGAGTTATGTAATCAGATTAATTTAAGTAACTTGTAAAGTAACTCATTACTTTTAAATTTACAAGGAAATATCTGAGTTACTTTTTCAAAGAAATAACTCCCAAAACGCTGGAGAGTAACCTCCTCGGGAGTAACGCATTACAAGTAACGTGAGTTATGTATGTAATCAGATTACTTTTGTCAAATAACTAGTAAAGTAACTCATTACTTTTAAATTTACAAGGAAATATCTGAGTTACTTTTTCAAATAAGTAACTCACAAAACACTAGAGAGTAACCTCCTCGGCGTAATGCATTACAAGTAATGAGTTATGTAATAAGATTACTTTTTTTCAGGTAACTTGTAATGTAACCCGTTACTTTGAAAAAGTAACTCAGATGTTTCCTTGTAAGTTAAAAAAAAAATAACTCAAAACACTGGAAAGTAACCTGCTTGGGAGTAATGCATTACAACTAACGTGAGTTATGCAATCCGATTACTTTTTTCAAGTAACTAGTAAAGCAACTCAGTACTTTTAAATTTACATGGAAATATCCGAGTTACATTTTCAAAGAAGTAACTCCCAAAACACTGGAGAGTAACCTTCTCGGGGTTAACGCATTACAAGTAACATGAGTTATGTATGTAATCAGATTACTTTTTATTCAAGTAACTAGTAAAGTAACTCATTACTTTTAAAATTACAAGGAAATATCTGAGCTACTTCTTACTAAGTAATTTCTGAAAGACTGGAGAGTAACCTTTTCGTTCTTGGCCAGTATCATAGTTTGGGATTGATAGTCTTTAGCAAGAGATAATACTGTGTTGTTTTTCTACAAATTGTAGAAATTCTTTCACACAGTGCTGTCAAGAACAAATGTCAGTGACCTTGCGGGACAGCAGTGAATGGCAGCCTGTCACAAGCATGTTACGTAACAAATAGCTCTAAGTTTAACGGCCTGTCTCTGCAACACTGTTGACCCTTTGGGGCACCATAAAAACAGTGTCCCTTCACTGACAGGAACATAAAACGTCTTGTTTATTCAGTAGTATGTCTGTTCTGTTCTGTCTTGCACGCCTCCCCTGTGGTAGAGCAACAGTTTTGCAGACACGATGGTGTCCAGTGATGTCCATATGGTGAATATTTGCCTCCCTGCTGAGAACTCCATTTCTGTCCTGACACTTGTGGTGGGAGTTAGGACTTTCTTTAAGCCTTGGCAAACAGCTGAAATGACTCAGATGTTAAACCGGTGTTAACATTTAATCCCTTCGAATCGGGATCTGTTGGGCTCTGTATTACAGGTCAGAAGTCACAGCGTTAAACCTCTCGATTCGCAAAATCTCAAACTTAAATAATCATGCTAAAGCTGAACATATGTGGAATTATGAGGCTTCAAGAGGCAACGGCATCTATGTCTATCTGTCTGTCTGTTTGTCTTTCTGTCTGTCTTTTTCTGTCTCTCTGTTTATCTATATGTCTCTATCTGTCTGTTTGCCTGTTTGTCTATCTTTTTCCGTCTCTCTATGTCTCTCTATCTATCTATATGTCTCTCTGTCTGTCTGTCTGTCTGTCTATCTATAGTATCTCACAAAAGTGAGTACACCCCTCACATTTCAGCAATCATTTTAGTATATCTTCTCAAGGGACAATACTATAGAAATGAAACTGGGATATATTTTAGATTAGCCAATGTGCAGCTTGTATAGCAGTGTATATTTACTGTCCCCTAAAAATAACCCAACATACAGCCATTATTGTCAAAACAGCTGGCAACGAAAGTGAGTACATCCTAAGTGAACTTGTCAAAACTGTGTCCAAAGTGTCAATATTTTGTTTTAGCACCATTGTTATCTAGCACTGCCTTAATCATTCTGGGCATGGAAGTCACCAGAGCTGCACAAGTTGTTGCTGGGATCCTCTTCAAATCCTCTATAATGACATCATGGAGCTGCTGGATGTTAGACACATGGTGCTTCTCCACCTTTTTTTTTTGAAGCCAGGTTCTGCACCTGATGCACAGAACAAGCACTCAACTTCACTGATCGACGCTTGCGAGGCCTATTCCGAATGGAACCCGTCTTGGAAAACTTCTGTATGACCCTGGCCACAATACTGTAACTCAGTTTCAGGTTGTTACTGAACCTCTTACAGCCTAGGCCATCTTTGTGGAGAGCAACAATTCTAATTCTCCAAATCTTCAGAGAGTTCTTTGCCATGAGGTGACTTGTTGAACATCCAGTGGCCAGTATGAGAGAATTGTACTCAAAGCACCAAATTTTAACTGCTCTAATACAAGATACACAAGTTTGTATGGTCCTGTCAAGCAGACAAAAACATGAACATGATGAATAGGACATGTGGTTTTTGCATGGTTAAATGACATATATAGATACTGTATCTATCTATCTGTCTATATATCTATCTATCGTTCTGTCGTTGTCGTTCTGTCGTTATATCGTTCTATCGTTCTGTCTATCTATCTATTGTTCTGTCTATCTGTTTATCCATCTGCCATTTTGTCTGTCTGTCTATCTATCTATCTATCTATCTATCAATCGTTGTATCGTTCTATCGTTCTGTCTATCTATCGATCGTTCTGTCTGTCTGTCGTTCTGTCATTATATCGTTCTGTCGTTCTGTCTATCTATCTATCGATCGCTCTGTCTGTTTATTGGTCTATCTATCTACCGTTTTGTCTGACTGTCTGTATGTCTGTCTGTCTATCTGTCTAGTGTCTATCTATCTCTTTCTGTCTCTCTCTCTCTCTCTCTCTCTCTATATATATATATATATGTCAATCTATCTATCTGTCTATATATCTATCTATTGTTCTGTCGTTGTCGTTCTGTCGTTATATCGTTCTATCGTTCTGTTGTTCTGTCTATCTATTGTTTTGTCTATCTGTTTATCCATCTGCCATTTTGTCTGTCTATCTGTCTATCTATCTATCGTTGTATCGTTCTATTGTTCTGTCTATCTATCTATTGATCGCTCTGTCTGTCTATCGGTCTATCTATCTACCGTTTTGTCTGTCTATCTGTCTGTCGTTCTGTCATTATATCGTTCTGTCGTTCTGTCTATCGATCGCTCTGTCTGTCTATCGGTCTATCTATCTACCGTTTTGTCTGTCTGTCTGACTGTCTGTATGTCTGTCTGTCTATCTGTCTAGTGTCTATCTATCTCTTTCTGTCTCTCTCTCTCTCCCTCTCTCTCTCTCTCTCTATATATATATATATATATATATATATATATATATATATATATATATATATATATATATATATATATATATATATATATATATATATATATATATATATATATATATATATATATATGTCAATCTATCTATCTGTCTATATATCTATCTATTGTTCTGTCGTTGTCGTTCTGTCGTTATATCGTTCTATCATTCTGTCTATCTATCTATTGTTCTATCTGTTTATCCATCTGCCATTTTGTCTGTCTATCTGTCTATCTATCTATCATCGTTGTATCGTTCTGTCTATCTATCGATCGTTCTGTCTATTTATCTATCATTCTGTCTGTCTATCGGTCTATCTATCTACCGTTTTGTCTGTCTGTCTGTCTATCGGTCTAGTGTTCTATCTATTGTTCTGTCTATCTGTTACCTCTGTTTGTCTATTTGTTTGTTTGTCTACCCGTCTGACTATTATCCATCCATCTTTCCCTGTGGCAACTGTCTGTATACATTTGAAACGATTTGTGACTGCGGTTTCTGACATTGGATTGTTGGCACAGTGTAGATAATGTGTCATATGACCTCATCGCCAATCAAAGCCCTTTGATTTGACTTTTTCAGCACAAAGGCCCGAGGCGCAGCACACTGTGCCATAAACAAAACACAAATCCCCTGAAAGCTCAGCACTGACAACAAAACATGAAAGCGCCATTGTATTTTAAGACAGCACTGATGTTAGCATATACGCACATTCCCATAGACTTAATCCAGACGGTGTGATTTAAATGGCCCGAATGCAAAAACACCCACACAGGATGAGAAGATAAACATAAGAGAGAGAGACTTGATAGCATTGAACTACTAAGCAGGATTAATCAGTTCTCAACAATATGCAGTAAACAAACATGGCGGCAAAGCTGCGTCTTCCATATCCATGAGCGCAGAAATGAATGATGCATCGGATGAAAGAGGAAGACAGAAAAAGATGACAGGAAGGTGAGAGCGGGTGGGTGGGTGAAGAAGTTGTGAGAAAGTAGGGCACAGAAGGGAGAATGATAGATTTCGGTTTAGGTGGAGGATATCACTTTCTGCACAACAAAAGTAGAAGAAAAAGCAGAGAGACAAAAAGACAATCTGTCAGGATTGTGAAAAGTGCTTGTATTAAATTATTTGATATTATTACACTCCCATGTTCAGTGTGGCCTTGGTTACATCAGCAGAAAGGAGAAGTTTTCCAAAAGTTAGTACGTTTTAATGAAAGCTTATGAAAACCGAAAAATTCTAAAAACCCATCCAACTGTTTTTATTTATTTATTTATTTTTTTAAATAATTGTAACATTTTGTACTATTTATTTATTAGCAGTTATTTTTTTTAACTATTTTAAATCTATTTTAATATATAATCATGCAATATATATATATTGTTTTATAATCTGTGTTGTATATTATTAAATATTATATAAAATCTAAAATAAAACACACATCAGAAAATATATAATTATGCAATATATATTATTTTATAATCTATGTTTTATATTATGGAACATAATATAAAATATAAAATATTTTATTCAATATACAAAATAAAATACACATTTGAAAACTCATTTTGAGGAGTAATGACACAGTTATTATTATTATTATTATTATTGAGATGTTACGAAACAAACTTCCCAATCCAATTATTATTTTTAAGTAACTGTAACGTTTTATGCAGTGTATTTAATTTCATATATAAACCTATTTTAAAATACAATTATGCAGTATATATAGTTTTATAATCTAAGTTGTATATTATTAAATATTCTATGAAGTATAAAATATTTTAGTTTTAAAAACATAAAATAAAATACACATTTGAAAACTCACATTCTGGTGAGTAGATAATGATACAATTATTATTATTATTATTATTATTATTATTAATTCTAATTAATTTCATTTTGTGCTATGACAGGTTATGAAAACAAACTCCCCCATTATTATTTTTAAATAATTGTAACGTTTTATAGTTGTTGTTTTTTAAGTAATTGTTTTTAACTATTTTAAATCTATTTTAAAATATAATTATGCAATATATAGTTTTTATAATGTACGTTATATGTTATTACAAAAAGAATTTTGTTGAATAAACATAAAATAAAATACATCTTTAAAATCTCATATTCTGGTGAGTAAATAATAATAATAATAATAATAATAATAATAATATGATGATGATGATGATGATGATTATTATTGGCTTTGTATTATATTTGATGAAATATTTATGAAAACACTCCCCCACATTCTTGTAAGTGAATATTTATTTATTTATTCTTCCTTTAAAAACACAAGGTCAGTATTGATATCATGTGTTTTGTACGAAGCTACATTATTTTGGTATGTGCCACTGTTTGTTTTTATTTAATTATTTATATATTTATATATAGTTTTCACTCAGAAATTGCTAGTAAATTTCACCAGCAAATACAAAGAAACAGCAAGTAACAAATTGAATTCAATGTAAAATTTTGAAGAACTGAAGTAATATTTTCTAGTAAAATGTGAAAACATCTTCGTAAAATATCAGCAACAACAAAAACAGGATTTGCAGCTCACCAAAACACCATATTCATGAATTCCCCCATTTGCTGAAGGCTTTTCTACTAGCAGGCCCCATTTAAGTTCATCTGACCAGTGAACCACATCAGTTCTCCATGTGACCCGCTGTAGTGTGTGTGCGAGAGACACGGTAAATGCATAAATACATTCCTCTCTCTCTAGAGGGTTTTACCCCGTTTCTGAAAGCATCTGTCCTGCTCCCGTAGACGTCGCCACTTATTTCAATCTATTTAGCTGCAGAACGAAGAGTCTAAAAGTGGGTGAGCGGACAGAGAAACACAACGCTTGGAGGAGAAGAAAACAAGAAGTTGCAAAGAGAAAGGTGGAAGGCAAAGAGCGATAAAAACAGGTGTTGTACAAAAAGACGGGAATCATGAGTAGGCATGTCACGACGGGTAACAAACTCCAAAAATATTTCAATCACAAAGACTGAAACGCTGCTTCTCCAGGTGTGTTTTGAAAGCTTCATGGATTCACTCGGATAACCAGGATAGAGGCGTACGGGAAACAGGGTTTAATAATAGACAAATCCTTCGATATGACCCAAATAGATTAATTTTTTTTTTTCTTCTTTCAAACACGCGGAAAACCCTTTTCCTTGTTCTGTCATGGCCATTTTGAGTTTTACTCTTACGAGCTCAAAATAGGACTGTCTGTGCGTCACAAAAAAATATTTGCATGCAATTACTCAAACAAGTCATTACGGACTGTAAAACAAAGCCTTGGCTGCATGTTTACAGTAACAAATGGCTTTTTAATAACTTGTTTGTATGGGGCGAGACTTCAAATAGCAATAAATCCTTCAACTCGACAATGTGATTGTATGTATTAACGTGTAGTATGTAATTACAGACAGTGGGAACAATGAAATATAGATGTATTTTTATATTATAGTAGTTGTGGTACTTTTAGTGGCACTTGCTAAAGTGAACTGTATTTATTTCTATCTGTCTGGTATGTAAAAAAAATATAATTCTTCTTTCAACACAGAATAATACAGAGTAGTTGTACATAGTTTGAATTTTTTAATTTTACTTGTTATTTTTTATTCATTTTAATTTTAATTTGTATTGCATTACATGTAATTGTTTTATTTTTAATTTATTTTTGTGTTAATTTTATTATTATTATTATTATTATTATTATTATTATTACTATTATATTATATTTACTGTTAATTTTTATTGCATTGCATTAGCAGAAAGCCACAGATTTTAATTTTATTTATTTTACAAAATGTATTGCAATATATTGTTTTATAATCTGTGTTGTATATTATTACATATTATATAAAATATAAAATATCATATTGTGTAAACATAAAATAAAATACACACATGTATTATTTTAGATGACAAGTTATGAAAACAAACTCCCCATCCAAATATTTAAATAATTGTAACATTTTATACTGTTTATTTATTAGTAATTATTATTATTTATTTATTTATTTATTTTTTTACAATTTTAAATCTATATTAAAATACAATTATCCAATATGTATAATTTTATCATCTATGTTATTAAATATTATCTAAAATATTTTTTTGTAAACATAAATTATTTATTTATTTATTTATTTATTTATTCATTCATTCATTAATTTAGAAAACTCACATTCTGGTGAGTAAATAATGATAAGATGTATTATTATTGTTATTATTATTATTATTATTATTATTACTTATTAATTCATTAATTATTATTATTTTTTATTATTATTATTTTCTTTCTTTCTTTCTTTCTTTCTTTCTGTCTGTCTGTCTGTCTGTCTGTCTGTCTGTCTGTCTGTCTGTCTGTCTGTCTGTCTGTCTGTCTGTCTTTTTATTATTATTTTTTGTTGTTGTCGATGACCGGTTATGAAAACAAACTCCCCCATTCAGTTATTATTTTAAAATAATTGTAACATTTTATTTATTTATTTATTTATTTATTTATTTATTTATTTATTTATTTATTTATTTATTTATTTATTTAAAGACATGTTATGTAAACAAACCCCCATTCAATTATTATTTTTAAATAATTATAACATTTTATACAATTTATTTATTAGTAGCTATTTTAACTATTTTAAAAATATAATTATCCAATATACATTATTATTTAATCTATGTTGTATGTTATTAAATATTATATAAAACATAAAATATTTTATTGTAAAAAAAAAAAAAAAAAAAATTCTTTTTGATGACAGGTTATGAAAACAAACTCCCCCACCCAATTACTATTTTTAAATAATTGTAACGTTATACTGTTAATGTATTAAATTCGTAATTATTTTTACCTATTTGAAATCTATTTAAAATATAATAATATATAAATATAATTTACATGTAATATATGTCCATTTTAAAATGGGAATGTATGTAATCTGTTATATATTATTAAAAGTATATACATTAAATTATTTATTTTTTATTTAATTCATCATTTTGTATTTTAATTTGTATTATTTTATTTACTGTTACTGTACTCATTTTATTTCTTGCACTGCATTAGCAGCCATTACTAAAAGCCACACATTTTAACTTTATTTATTTTAATTCATTGCATTTCATTGATATCTTTTATTTATTTATTTATTTATTTATTTATTACATTTGCAGCCATGAAAGCCACATATTTATTTAGCATTTTTAAATACCATTATTAAAGGCAATAAAATATTAACATATACACATACATATGATATACGTCAGGAGATCCCATTCTCATTATTATCATTTTAATATAATAGTAACTACGATACTGGAAACTATAGCTACCAAAATACAGCAAAATAATATTTTACAGCCATCTTTGTTTATTTTTGTATCCCTCTGCCAGCTACTGGCAACAGTCTTGACTGAGTGTTGTTTACTGATAATATCAGTAGTTTCCCTGGGAACAGAGATATTTCTTATCTGCATTTCCATAAAAAAAATTATGAGTAATCCCTGCCTTTGTGTATGATGAGACAACAAAATATGACCAATTCACAGTAAATTCACTGAAAAAAAAAGGATTGTCCAACACTAACTGCTCAATTGTTGCGGAGCGTCCCATTTTCTGGCCTTTCGTAGGATTTCCAGTGGGTGCCACATTAATTATTAAGCTCTATTTATAGGACCCCATTACTTGCTCCAAAAAAAGCCTGTCATTCCCACAGCATGGGTTTTAGAAAGGTGGACGTTGAGATGAATTATCTATATCATCTCTCCTGTCGCCTCAGTGGGTTTTTGGATTATTCAGAGCCAGTCTTTCATCCTGTGACGTACCTTCCCAGAATTTCACACTCAAGGCCACGGGTTCATTTAGATGATGGGTAATTAATGGGGCTGAAACGATGGCGCACATTTACTGTGATTGTCAAAGAGACGTAAGAGGGAGCGGGACAGATATAGCAGCAGATTTTAGCTATATTGGTTTATGGGTCAATGACAAATGAGGATGTCTGGGATGATAAAAAGGAGAAATATTTTAAGTTCTAGAGCATGATCATCTTGTATTGAGGTTGGTTTCAAACATTTTTTGAAAATATTTTTGTGCAGAGATCATGAGATTTCGTATTATTTATTTATTTTATCTTTCTGCTTTTCAATAATTACTTTTTGTGTTTTTTAAGTGTTTGTTTCTGTGAAAGACGTTGCATTTATAGAATCAAAAATACAGTAAAATTAAAAAATATTTATATTGATTAAAAAAAAAAAGTGTCATGGTTTCCACAAAAATATTATGCAGTAAGAACTGTTATTAATAATCGAACACTAAAAAATAATAATAATAATAATAATAATAATAATAATAATAATAATAATAATAATAATAAGAAGAAGAAGAAGAAGAAGAAGAAGAAGAAGAAGAAGAATTTACATGTTAAAATATATTAAAATAGAAAGTAGCTATTCTAATTTGTATGAAATAAATAAATAAATAAATAAATAAATAAATAAATAATGTATTATGGTTATCACAAAAATCATTATTAATAGTTGAGCACCAAATTACAGGAATAATTAAAATTGTAAAATATATTAAAAAAGAAAACATTGCTTTTTAGTAAATAAATAAATAAATATTTTTTATAAGATTTTTTTTAAAAAGTATCACAAAACAGTTTCCACAAAAATAAGCAGTAAAAAGAAAAAAGAACCATTATTAGTAAAACAAACAAACAAACAAATAAATAAACAAATAAATAAATAAATAAATAAATGTTTCCACGAAAATATTAAGCAGTAAAAATTGTTTCATAAGAACCATTATTAATAGTTGAGCACCAAATTACAGGAATAATTTACATTAAAAAATGTATTAATATTAAAATATAAATACTTAAAATATAAATATTAAAATATTAATAAAATGAATGAATAAATGGATTAAATAAATAAATGTATAAAAAGTGTCACATTTCCACAAAAAAATATTAAGGAATGAAAATTGTTTTATAAAAACCAGTATTAATAGTTGAGCACCAAATTACAGAAATATTTTACATTTTAAAATATATTAAAACAGAAAACATACATTTTAGTAAATATGTACATTTTAATTTAATTAAATTTAATTAAATTTAATTTAATTTTAAATGATATTTAAAAAAAAATAATTATTAGTAGTAATTGAGCACCAAATTACAGGAATAATTTACATTTTAAAATGTATTAATATTAAAATATAAATATTAAAATATTAATATAATGAATGAATAAATGGATTAAATAAATAAATTCATAAAAAGTGTCACATTTCCACAGAAAGATTAAGGAGTAAAAATTGTTTTATAAAACCATTATTAATAGTTGAGCACCAAATTACAGTAATTTCCATTTTAAATATATATAAAAGTTATTTTAAATTGCAATAACAGTTATAAACAAACAAACAAACAAACAAACAAAACACTAAACAATGATAATGTATCAGTTTCAAAAAAAAAACTATATATTAAAATAGAAAACAGTTATTTTAAATCGTAACGAACAAACAAACAAACAAACAAACACACAAACAAACAAAAAAAACAAACAAACAAACAAACAAAATAAATAAATAAATTTTTTCATGAAAATATTAAGCAGTAAAAAAAAAAAAATCATTAAAACCATTATTAATAGTTGAGCACCAAATTACAGGAATAAGTCACATTTTAAAATATATTAAAATAGAAAACATTACTTTTTAGTAAATATATACATTATTTTTTTATATATATATATATTTTTTTAAAAAGTATCACGGTTTCCACAAAATAAGCAGTAAAACATTTTTTTATAAGAACCATTATAAGTAATTGAGCACCAAATTACAGGAATAATTTACATTTCGAAATATATTCATATTAAAATATAAATATTAAATTATTAATATGTTGACATATAAAGTATCACATTTCCACAAAAATATTAAGCAGTAAAAATTGTTTTATAAAAGCCATTATTAATAATTGAGCACAGAATTACAGAAATTTCCATTTTAAATATATAAAAAAACAGTAATAAACAAACAAACAAACACTAAAAAATAAGCAGTAAAAATGAAAAAAAAAAAAAATGAAGCGGTAAAAATTGTTTTATAAGAACCATTATTGAGTACCAAATTACAGGATTAATTATATATTTTAAAATATATTAAAATAGAAAACAGTTAAATAAATAAATAAACTGTTCTTTTAATTTGTAATAATACTTAAAAACATTACTGCTTATTATTGTATTTTTGATCAAATAAATGCGGCCTTAGTGAGTATAAGGACTTATTACAATATTTCTTAATGTAATTTTTTAATGTTTAATATATTTCTGCTTTTTGTCAAGTGACACAGCAGGCCTCTTTGATCCTAAAAGTGTTTTCTAAATTGCGAGTGATTTCTTAAAACAGCACCACAGTGTAGCACGACAGATCTTGCATGCAAGATTTTCCATAAAACTTTTAAAAATAAACCTAATTCTCATTAAAACCACAGCACAGCCTAGTAAAAGTACATTTGTGTTGCCATGTGTATGTGTGTTTACATCTGTGTTTATGCCCACCAAGCAGGTGTTGTGTTGCACCCCTAGTCACACCCCCATCAGAGGGATTTTTTCGGCCCACTGTGGCTTATTCTAATTACACAATGGGTGAACTCTCCTATTAATATCCATTTTCAATTTCGCTGAGCACTAAAAGGTCATTATCCCAGTCCCGAGAGTGTGCCACGCTCAAACGCGAGCACGTGTGGGCCTCGGCCGGGCTGGAGCTAAATCAAAGGGATTTACGTCGTCCAGCGCTGTGAAATCATGTAGATCTGACAGCTCAGGGAATTATGGGTGATGGCTGTTGTACCGAACGGCAACTTTAATTACAGAAAACAGGCTCGCTGCCCGTGATAATGCTGAATGCAGACTTTTCTGAAGTGTTTAGGTCAGGTTGCACACCAACAAAACTGTACACGTGCTGTGTATATTTCAATATCATTTATTTTGATTATTTTTGGCATCATGTCATAAACAGTCTTCATTTTACTACATGGTTCCATGATACAACAATCTCTGATTGTAGTTCAAAGTAGCATTTAAGCAAAACAAATGTATCTGGTCATTATGGGAGACCAGTTTAGCCATGGGAAAAAATAAATAAAACAGGTCATTTGCTGAATTTTATACTCACAATTCAGACCCTCTTCCCTTGCAATACCGAGAATAAAAGAATTTCGAGAAATAAACTCTCACAATTACGAGTTTACATCTCACAATTCTGAATTTACATCTTGCTATTGTTACTTTCTTCTTGGAATTCCGAGTTTATATTTCAGAGTTTATATCTTTGAATTCTGAGTTTACAACTCACAATTTTGACTTTTTTTCCGAGTTTATAGCTCAGAGTTCTGAAATTACATCTTTACACTTTTAAATTTTTTTTTTTTTTCTTTTATATCTCAGAGTTTATATCTCCAAATTCTGAGTTTATATCTCACATTTTGACTTTTTTCTTAGAATTCTAAATTTACATCTCGAAAATTGACATTTTTTACTCAGAATTCTGAGTTTATATTTCGGTATTCTGAATGTACATCTTGCAATTTTTACTTTTCTTCCTCGGAATTCTGAGTTTATATCTCTGAGTTTATATATTGGAATTCTGAGTTTACGGTCTCAGAATTCTCACTTTTTTCCTCAGAATTCTCATTTTATATCTCGGAATTCTGAATTTACATCTTGCAATTTTGACTTCTTTTTACTCAGAATTTTGAGTTTATATCTCAGAATTTTGAAATCACATCTTGAAATTTTGTACTTTTGTTGTTGTTGTTGTTATTGTTTATATCTTGGAATTCTGAGTTTACAGCTCAGAATTCTGCCTTTTTTCCCTCAGAATTCTAAATTTACATCTCGAAAATTTTGACATTTTTTTATTTAGAATTCTGAGTTTATATCTTGGAATTCTGAATTTAAATCTAATTTTTTTGACCGTTTTCTCAGAATTCTGAATGTACAGTACATCTTGCAATTTTTACTTTTCTTCCTCAGAATTCTCATTTTATATCTCGGAATTCTTGCAATTTTGACTTCTTTTTTCTCATAATTCTGAGTTTAGATCTTGGAATTCTGAGTTTACAGCTTTTTTTTTTTTTTTTTTTTTTTTTCCTTCAGAATTCTGAGTTTATATATTGGAATGTATATCTTGGAATTCTGAGTTTACAGCTCAGAATTTTGACTTTTTTTCCTCAGAGTTCTGAGTTTATATTTTGGAATTCCAAGTTTAGATCTAGCAATTTTTTACTTTTTTTCTCAAAATTCTGAGTTTAGGTCTCGGAATGCTGAGGATATATCTCGCAATTTGAGTCTTCTCAGAATTTAAAGTTTACATCTTGCAATTTTTACTTTTTTTTCTCCTCTGAATTCTGAGTTTATATCTCGGAATTCTGAGTTTCTATCTTGCCATTTTGACCTTTTGCTCAGAATCCTGAGTTTATATCTTGGAATTCTGGGTTTACATCTTGCAATTTAGGTTTTCTCAGAATTCTTGTTTTATATCTTGGAATTCTGAGTTTCCATCTGATCGTTTTGACTTTTTTTCTTCTCACAATTCTGATTTTCCATCTCTTCCCAACATAATTCTGAGTTTATATCTCACAGTTCTGGCTCTTTTTTTTTTTCTCTCAGAATTGTGAAGAAGTCCTAATTGTGAGATATAGTGTGGAATTACTGTTTTATTGATTTATTTGTCCATGTTATTCTGTTATGGAAACAAGCTTCCATAGGTCATGGCCTACAGGGTGCTGAATTTTAAAAAGAAAGACAGAAAGAAAGAAAAAAGGAAAACAAACTGCACTGGTGGAGCAAGAATTAAAGGTAAATGTGCTGCTAGTTATGCAAGAAGGGCATCATAAATGTACAAAATAATCATTTTAATCATTTAAATGTACATACAGGTGCATGTGGCATTCAGTTTAAGGAATGATTTCAAAACAAAAGTACTCTTCGTATAGGGTTTCTGCAAAGCACAGGCTAACGATTATTATCGATATTTAAGAAGTTAATATCAAGCAGCAACATGGGTCCGGCCCATTTTTTTTTTAAATCTTATTTTAATGCATTTTAAATTATTGACTAGTTCTATATTTTCTTGCTATTTAGGTTTTTGGTTCTATATGTAAGCATATTATTTAGCACTTTTTTATCTTCAGTAACACTTAATAGTAACTTTCAAAAATAAAACTTGCTTAAAGTGTATAATTTCTGTGCAACCGCAAGCAATCGCAAAAATAATGATTGTTTTCCAACAGGTGTCAAGTTGCTATGTTTCAAAAATGCAAATATTTTATATTATTTTATTTTTCATCTTTTATTTTAGTCACCTTTAACAGATCAAGAGCTCATGTAGATTCATATATGAACATTTATGCAAACATAAATGATTCAGATACTATTCAGATCTTTTGAGATTGATATTAATGAAAGTTACTATAAAGTGTTACCAAATCCTGCAAGGCAAAACCCGTCATGTCTTTAATGGCAATGTCTTTAGTTTACCCAAAATGGACAATTCTGTCATCATTTACTCAACTTCAAATCGTCCCAAACTTGTACAACATTATTTTTTCTACAGTTCACAAGGAAATGTCTGCTTGCTCACACAATGAAATTCAGTAGGGTCCAAATGTTCATCTTGAACCCTATTGACTTTAACTGTATGAACAAAAACAGAAGTAAGTAAGTCATACAACATGACGGTAAATAAATGTTGACAGAATTGTCATTTTTGGGTGAACTATCCCTTAAAATGTCTTTACAAGTCTGTGATCGTCTATCGTTTCTTCTTCTGTTTAAGAGATTTCCTTCGTTTGACGATCATCTCATATAGTTTGTCCATTCCTTCATGGAGACCTTCGCCAATGATGGCGCAGGCCGGTTGGACGTGGTATGTAGTGGAAGGACTGAGTTCATGCAGTGCCAGGTGCTTCTCAATCTCGGTGACTGTGAGGGATTTGGGAAGGTCCTGCTTGTTGGCGATCACCAGCAAAGGAGTTCCTTGGTTCTCTGCGAATTTGGTGACTTTATGCAGTTCCGTCTTGGCTTCCTCAAGACGGTCAACATCTACAGAGTCCACCACGTAAATAATACCGTCCGTGCAGCGGCTGTAGGATTTCCACAAGGGTCTTAACTTCTCCTGTCCGCCTACGTCCCAGAAGTGACAGCTGATGCCTTTGGCGGTGCCATTGCTGAGTTTGATCTTCTCAGTGTTGAAGCCGATGGTGGGTACGGTGTTGACGAATTCGTTGAACTTTAACCGATACAGTACAGTGGTTTTACCAGCCGAATCCAATCCGAGCATCACGATGTGCAGGGACTGGAACGCTGCAATGTTGGAGAAACCGTTCCCCATTTTATGATGAATGTATAATACTCAATAAATCACATAGCAAGCTTGCCTCTATAAGCATCTGAAGACCAGCTTGAGGCTTCCAGGCTTCCGATTCATTGGTTATTAAGCTTCCAACTTGGGATGACTTTGAGATTTAGGGGAAAAAACACCAGGTTGTGATTCCATAAAGCGATCCATAAAACATGTACAGGAGAGGTGCCTCAACGAGTTAACAGTCCATGTGGAAACCCATAAAAGCATCCTTGATCTCCATTGCACATCCACCCAGGCAGGTATGCATGGTCGGTCTGGGAAGGGCGTTGGGTTCTCCTCCTGTTTTCAGATGATGTGTTGTGCTGCAGACCGCAGATCTCCGTTTATCTCCTCTGTATGTTTGCGAAGAGCCCGATCAGATTTCTTCCCCACGCAGCATAATTCCGAGACAGTAAGGTCAGGGAGCGAGGCGTTTCCTCAGCGGTGATAAAAACAAGCCGACAGTGAGAGTAGATGGAGGTTTCCCCGCTGTGCTCTGCCTCACACTGAAGCACTGCTGCTGCTGCTGCTGTCTGTGAGTGTGCATGAGGAATACAAATCTGTGTGAACTCCTCCCACACAGGGAAGCAGAAGCATGGAAACGCCAGTTCATAAAGTCACTTCACAACACTGCATGCAAAGCCACCAAATGTACATAATGAGACGCATTTGAAAAAAAAAAAAAAAAGTTTAAGCTTTTTGCTTTTATATATAACTAATATTAGGTTAGATTGTATAATACTACTAATATTAGAATATATTAGTTCCAGGGTCTTCCAGGGATTGTAACTATGCTTTTAAAAATTCAAAAGAGACATGTATTTATTTAAATCTAAAAATGAATTTACATTTTTTAAGTGTTATTATTATTATGGTTAGACATTTCCCCCATTAGCCTGAATACATTTCATTGGTTTATATTAGTTTCAGGGTCTTAAGATTGTAATTATGATTTTAAAATATACAATTAATTTACATTTTTAAGTGTTATCATTATGGTTAGGCATTTTTCCTACATTAGACTGAATACATCGTTTAAAAAAAAAAAAAAGAAGAAAAAAAAAAAAAAGGTTTTGTGAATCTGCTGACACCTGGTGTAAAATATATGTATAACAGCTTTATATATCCAGTCATGAAATGGCTGATGAAGAATATTGGATAGAACACAATAGATAGATAGGTAGATAGGTAGATAGATAGATAGATAGATAGATAGATAGATAGATAGATAGATAGATAGATAGATAGATAGATAGAAAAACCCAGAAGGACAGAATGAAAAAATAACAACAGATAGAATGATGGACCAATAATTCGACAGAACATTAGACAGATAGAATGATAGAATGACACAGCGATAGACAGATAGAACGATAGAATGACAGAACGATAGATAGAACAATAGATAGATAAAAAACAGAAGGATAGAATGAAAAATATAACTATAGTCAGGTAGAATGATGGAGCAACTGAACGATAGAACATTAGATAGATAGAATAATAGACAGAAGGATAGAACAATAGATTAAAACAGAAGGATAGAATGAAAAATATAACGATATACAGATAGAATGATGAAGCAATAGAACGACAGAACTTTAGATAGAATGACAGAACGATAGATAGAATGATACATAGAACAGTAGATAGACAGAACAATAGACAGACAGATAGATAGATAGATAGATAGATAGATAGATAGATAGATAGAAAGAAGACAGAATGAAAAATATAACGATATGACTGAGCAATAGAGCGACAGAACATTAGATAGAATGACAGAACGATAGATAGATAACAGAAGGATATAATGAAAAATATAATGATATTTTTTAAATATAAAGCAATAGAATGACAGAATGATAGAGCGATAGGGGATAAATGAAAGAACATTAGACAGAATGAATGAACGATTGACAGATAGATAGATAGATAGATAGATAGATAAGGATATAATGAAAAATATAACAATAGATAGAATGATGAAGCAATAGAATGATAGAGCGATAGAGATAGAAAAACAGAAGGATAAAATGAAAGAACACTACACAGAAAGAAATTAACGAACAATAGATAGATAGATAGATAGATAGATAGATAGATAACAGAAGAATAATGAAAAATGTAACGATAAATAGAATGATGAAGCAATAGACCGATAGATTACAAAATTCTGAAATACTTATTTATTCATATTTATTATTTTTTGTATGTAATTATTACAGAAGTTTTACTCAAGATTGTTAGTTGCCAAAAGTGTAATGTTACCTTCCTAACACTAGATGTCAGGATTGCAGAAGTTCACAAAAATAGGATCCTTTCCAGAACAAGTGAACATCAGTTTATTTACCACATGGAGGCAAAATGTTTTGACCAAAAACTTTTGCGTCCACATCAGTCGGCATCAGTTTAAAATTCTACTTAAGACTAAACATAAAAACAGAAATTGCCTTGGTGCTCACTCTGTGTTAAAAAAAGATTAAACTGTATACTGATTAAAACTTTCTGCATAATTACTTAGAATACTTGATGTTCACAATGTTAATTAGTTCTGTCAGTCCTGACATTATTTTTAAATAACTTTTTACAAAGTCTCATGTCTCACACAATATGCCTTACAGCTCACACACGAAGGCTTTAAGCCAACTGGATCCAGTCTGTCTGAGGAGAACGCATGTGTGTATGTGTGTAAGGATGTCAATACAAAAAGGATTTAGGGAAGATAACAAAATAGCGAGTTCCTGCCATTCTGACAGTCCGCCAAGAGGAAGGAAAGGGCTCAGGAAGGAGTACGTGGGTCTTACGGAGGAACTGGAATGGTTTATTGTGGCCGAACAATTCAATCCAGATCAAAGCCTGCGTCACATTTAAATAGGTCTCAAAGAAAAGCGTCACTTCAAAAATGGTGCTTTACTAATATGATGCTCTATTCCAAAACAAGCATGCTGCCTAGCTATACAGCATTTTAAGGCAACAAAGATTCCAAAAGGAAACCAGCAATATTGTGTTTGTTTCTAAATTAATATATCACGCTTTTGTCAAATTCAAAAAAAAAAAAAAATTCCTGTATGAATTACAATGAGCTCAGTGAAGAAAACAAATCGGCAGACTGAAGATGAAATAAACCTTATGCAATATTGTTGTGTGCTATGTATTTTTATGCTTAGAGTACCACATTGATTACCTAATACATGTTAGCATGATGCTAAACTAACATAGTAGGCTTCTCGCACAGTTAGTATATATGGACTACATGTAGTATTTTTGCACATTTTAAAATTAATAGATGTTTAAAAAAGGCATTTTGGCAATTCCAGGTAATTTACCATAGAAATATGATGATTTTAAATATTAATGATTGTTATAAGTGCCACCTATGGTTGGATTCCCATAAAAAATTACATTTTTGTTTAGAATCATATGTTGCAAGTCCTCACCTAGTTTTGTGAAGTTTTGAGTTTTCATTTAGGATTTATAGGCTTTTTTTGGTAAATTTGGCAACACATCTTAGAAAAATACTCTGCTATCGCTACCCAAAGGGTAAAGTTCAATGTTTTTTGATAAGTATTGATCTAGAGAGTCCAGAGATTTGTGCTGCAGTGGTATTACTGAGGTCGAGCGAAAAACCTAGCACTAGTTTGCAAAGGAAGGTTTTTAACATAACTGAGAATGTTTAATGGACAATTTGCTTGACGGCAAGGGTTCTTGAGGCAAAGTTTCTCAATATAAGGAGATCTATCAAATGATATAGTAGCACCACCTATTGGCCGATTTCTTTCAAAAATTCTTACAGGCCTCTAGAGCCATGAGTCGAACATGCCCACAGAGTTTTGTTCCTATTGGCCTCCATTAACCATGTCTAATAGGTGCTCAAAATCCATTGCCCGTTGGTGGCCATGTTTTTTTTTTTTTTTTTTTTTTTTTTTTGTTTGGGTTAAGTGAATGTCCTCGCAGACACTTGTGGCACTTTAGACAAAGCAAGGCATACCAATTTTCAAGTCATTTGGACAAACGGGTGCATAGTTATAGACCTTTTTTTTTTTTTTTACGTTTTTCCCCTGTTATAGGACCACCAAGTGGCTGTTTCTTTTCTTTTTTTTTTTACATATATATTTTATATTATTTTTATTTATTATTATTATTATTATGATTGTGGCCTCAGATTGAGCTCTTACATATGCTTTTCAAATTTGGCAAAAGTATCGCTTTCCGTTCAAGAGTTATACGTGTTTAGGTAAAAGTGGCTTTGAAAATTTTGCGAAAAATTGTCAGGGAGACGATCAAATTTTGTTTAATTAGAAACAGCTATAATAGCTTATAAGATAATTGATGTGTGCTAATACAGTGTGTAACACCACATTTTATACAATATGACATACAGTGTTAGGGAAAGTTAAAAAAGTAACTAATTGCAATACTTAGTTACTATTTATAGAAAATAATGAATTTCTTTTGAGTTACTTTCTCTCTTTTGGGCTGGGCTTGCTTGTTTTATACATAAAAAAGTTCCTTTTTAGGAAATGTA